>NC_090762.1:50849204-50969204 GCF_036898095.1 Palaemon carinicauda | reverse complement strand
AGTAAATGAGCAATATGCGATGGGAAATGTTGAATGGTCTCGAACGAACATGATAAAACGACTGTGGAGGTCCTGTAGAGAATAGGGTTACCAGGCTGTACAGTCAAGGACAGGTAAAGCAGCCATTAATATAAAGTAAAGTAGGTTGCTGTTGTGTGTGTGCGCACGCACGCACGCACGCACGCACGCACACACGTATACACTATATATATATATATATATATATATATATATATATATATATATATATATATATATATATATATATATATATATATATATATATGCGCTATTGATAATGGGATGTCATAATGCAAATTTTATATAGTCTAGAAATTGTTAGCTTAAAACAAAAGGTGAATTATTCCTGCATATGTAAATACAATTAAATTATTCATATATTTGAAAAATAATGTCATTATAGATAAAGTTCATCACCTATGCATAGCGAATAAATTCCATTTTCGTTGTGGAGATCGTTACGCATTCCGATTGCCATTTGTTTTCATGTTGACATTTGTGTAGCAGAAGCTGTCTTTATTCCCCGTAATCTTATCAGTGACGCTCCCTCTGAATGCGTTGCGTCAATTCTCGTTATCTAAAGTCCAGTGAGTCGAAAATGAAGTATCGTAGGACGACTTTATGGCCATCACAAGTTTTATAAAGTAGTGGAATGCTTGCGGGCCGGGTAAAATTGCTAAATTAGTAAATTGGTGGAAGGCTTGGCCATCATGATGAGGTCCCATTGTTCTTGGTCTTCACAATCATCACGAAGGAGAATCGTTTTACCTGGTGCAGCAGCTTCGTGTTTTAGCATTTTGTGTCTTATAACTTTTCCTACTGTTGCTCAGTCGGAGAATGCTGCTACCTTCAGCCCCAATGGTAAGTTCACTTCTGCCTTGTTGATGTAGCCAAAGACTACCTGTGTATATGTGTGTGTATATATATATATATATATATTTATATATTTATGTATATATATATTTATATATATATATTTATATATGTATATTTATGTATATATACATATATATATATTTATATATATATATATTTATATATATATTTATATTATATATATTTATGTATATATATATTTATATATTTATATTATATATATTTATGTATATATATATTTATATATTTATATTATATATATTTATGTATATATATATATTTATATATATATATATATATATATATATATATATATGTATATGTATATAAAAGGGCCTTTGTATGTCAGCGGCCAGTTCCTCCCTTGTGGATTAAAAATGGACATCAACTAAGCTCAACTTTCCCCCCCTAACCTAACCTACAAGCTATGTCCTTACCTACTTATCTAACGGGGGGGGGAGTGCTAGGCTAACGCCCCCCTGCGACCACCCTTACGCTGCCGTATTCTAAGATAGCCGTAATCATACAGGCAGGTGGCCGCTTTCATGCATACACCCCTATATACATACACACACACACTCATATATATATATATATATATATATATATATATATATATATATATATATATATATATATATATATATATATATATATACATAAAGCTGTTTTCCTGTTCCTATGCACAGCAGGACATACACATTCTTTTGGTATATTAGAGTATCATACTGTGTTTATTCGCGTTAACTGTCAAACTAGGTTTATGTAGTTTGTTGGGACAGGGTAAGCTAAGAATACAATAGTCTAAGGAGCTACGCCCCTTGGTAAGTAAGTAGGTTAGGATATGACTCCCAGGTTAGGTTAAGTGGTTTTCTTGTAAAATGTGCTTTTACTGTCTCCCACTGGACTACAAAGGCTCTGTCAAATCCACATTATCGAGAGACTTAGAAAAACAAGTGTCTTCAGCCTATTCTTGAAACCTTTAACATCTTCAGGCTTTCAGATGTCTGGTGGGAGCATGTTATATAGTCTTGGGGCCACATATATGAAAGCTCTAGACTCTTCAGTTGATGTATATCTTGTCTCCAATAACTTGAAACTGTCTCTAACTATTCTTGCGTCCACACAACCCATTGACTGCATGACTTGTAGCAATTCTCTTAATGTTTTGAATAATTTGATAACTTGTTCTTGTTGAATTATTGCAAATATCTTGAACTTATATATATATATATATATATATATATATATATATATATATACAGTATATATATATATATATATATATATATATATATATATATATATACAGTATATATATATATATATATATATATATATATATATATATATATATATATATATATATATATATATATATATATATATATATATGTATAATGTCATCATTATCATCAGCTGTAACTAGTCCAATTCAGAACAAAGGCCTTAGATATGTCCATCCACTTGTGTCTGTTTATGGTCTTTTTATGCTAGTCCACACCTACAAACTTTCTTACCCCATCAATCTATCATCTTCTTTTCCTTCCCCTACTTGTTTTACAATCTCTAGGGACCCATTTTGTTATTCTTAATGTCCATCTATTGTCTGTCATTATTATTATATGTCTTGCTAATGTCCATTTCTTTTTCTTACATGTTGTTAGAATATCCTCTACTTTAGTTTGTTTTTGTATCCATGTTGTTTTTGTGCCTCTTATTGTTACTTCTATCATTATTCTTTCCATAGCTCTTTGAGTTGTACCTAACTTATGTTCTAAGGTTAATAAGGCTCCAAGTTACTGATGCGTAAGTTAATACTGGTATGACAATCTGATTAAGTACTTCATTAACTATCTCTAGAGGTTTATCCATAAATCTTATTTGTTGTGTCTCTGCATATTCATTGAACCTTATCTTAGTTTTACTCATATTAATTTTCAGTCTTACATTTCTGCTTTCTGTATTCAAATCTTCTATCATCTTTTGTAATTCCTCCCATGATTCACTAAACTTAACTATGTCATCTGCAAATCTTAAGTTGTTAATATGAATTCCTACATTTCCCAATCTAAATTCTTAAAAATTTCTAGCCATGCTGTGAATAATTTAGGAGAGATGGGTCTCCCGGTCTAACTTCATATTCAATCAGAATTTTTTCACTATGTTTATGTAGTTTTAGGATTGATATACTTATTGTATAGATGCCTTGAAGCGTTCTAACATAAGATTCGTCGGTTCCTGATTTTTAATGGCTTTCATTGCTGCTGAGGTTTTTTTTTACAGAATAAAATGCTTTCTTATAGTCTATAAAAGCCATACATAATGGTTTGTCATATTCTGTTGGTTATTCCATTAGCTGGTTAATTACATGGATATGGTCAAATTTTTAATACCCACTTTTAAAGCTTGCCTGTGCTCTTGTTTGGTTTAAGTCTAGCTGTTTTTCTGTTGGTCTTAATATGATCTTATTAAATATTATTTGTTCCGTAACCGAAATACAAACCACGCTACAGTATTTACATTGGGTATTACAGTACTTTCGGCGTAGCTTAAATGGCGAGCCATTAGATTTAACTACCCCCTCGCGTGTTAGTGAGGGGGTAGGGGAGGGGTAGCTAGCTACCCCTCCCCCCTCACACACCGGTGAACTGGTTCACTTCGCTTTTGGCTCGGGTGTTGGGCAGATGTGTCTGCTCTCACCCTCGCTTGGCAGCCATTAATGTTTTGTCTTTACTTAATTACTTACTTTTTCTTATACTTAATATATATATAAACATTCTTTATGTTTATGTATATATTTGGGTATAGAAATATAGTAAGTTTCCTTTTCAGTGTTTGTGTTGTGTGTGTGTAGTATACGACAAAGTCACCGCGTAGTTCCAGGCCATCGCGGTTGCACGTCATGGGGCACGATCTCTTGGTCCTTCGGTCGTTCCTTCGGCTTCCGATTTTCGGCCGCCGGGGGGAATCGTCATCGTTGGACTTTCTCCATTCATCTGTTTTCCCCGCTGTTCCTCCTTCCCTGCGGGGAACTTGGTCTCTCAGCGAAGGGAATGTGGGAGTTTAGTTTGACTATGGTCTCTCTCTCTACTCGAGGTCGTTCACCCTTTTACTACTCCTACGTACTATTACGGTAGCCTCTTTCCCGTTGCGGGTTGAGTTGGTATTCCGTTTATTTGTCTCAATTATTTTCAATGAATCTAATTGTATTTGTTAACTTTTCAGTTTTTGTGGAGAACACTTCCCTTCGGGGTTCAGTCGTTCTTACTACTGTATTTGTGAACATTCTTAAATGAATTACATAATTATAATTCTGTTTTTGTTACAGTTCTCCGCCCTCCCCCTTCTCCCGTGAATGTCAGTGGGGGAGGAGGGCGCATACTTTGTTTGTAATTCTTATGTTCCTACCCCCTTGGGGTTTCTCTTCGGAGTTCCTCCCGGGGGAATTTTTGTTAACTAATTATTTATTTTATTTTCCCAGTTACGATTCTGGTTTCTTCGTTTGCCTAAATGTGCCAACGAAGCAGAGCTGCCCTGTTTGTGCCTTGGGAGTCTGCTGTTGCTGCTGCCTCTCTAGGACATCGTCATGAGCGTGTTCCCTTCTCTTAGAAGTTCTCCCGTGACAACTGTCAGCTCTTTAGTTTATCTTAGAACGCTCAGGATGTTCGCCTCCAGGGGTAGGTAACTTCCCTTCCGAGGGAGGTTCCCTTCCCAGGTATGAGTTTTTTCCCCTGCAGGGGGGAACTTCTCTTTCCTTAATAATTCCTGGTTGGATTTTCCTGGTCCTCGGGCGGTTATGCTCTTGGTGCTGAGCGACCGCTCTTGTAACCTTGCTCAAGGGGCTGAGCGATTGCAAGGCCGGACCATGGAATTTCGTGCGACTATGCTCTTGGCTGAGCGGTCGCACCTGCAGCTATGCTCAAGGAGCTGAGCAGCTGCAGGATCAATCTTGTGACCTCTCTTGTTTGCGAGGGAGGCCACTCATAAGGACTCCTCTTCGGAGGATTGCTCCTTATAGGTCAGCTTGCTGATCCAACGGCCCTAAGGGGCGCCATCATCAGTGTCTTTAGTCTCTTCTACGAAGTGTTCACCTCTCTCGTTCGCGAGAGAGGCCGCCACTTATAGAGACCCCTCTTCGGAGGACTGTTCCTGTTTAGACCAGCCGGCTGTTCGGGACCTCTCCACAGTTCGCCATCTCCTAGACCTGCTGACCTGCCATCTCCGTTCCTGGCTGCTGACGCTGTGGGCACCTACGCACCCCGTTCTCCAACGGGCACCAGTCCCTTCGGGGCAAAAGGGGCTTTCTCACACTGAGAGTAAGTCCCTTAAGCGCCAGGTATCCCCTGCGCGCTCGCGCGCAATTGTGCACAAGCGCTCGCCTACTGTTCCTGCTATTCCTGAGAATTCCATCCAGAGGAATCCTGTTCCAGTCCTGATCGTCCCAGTTCCGGATCGTCCTGTTAGCTGTCCCTTCATCTTAGCACGCGCGTGCTCGTGCTCGCCGATGATCTTCCTACGGCAACAATCTTCGTACGCGCGCTAGCGCCGACAATCTTCTTTGCGCGCTAGCGCCGATGATCTTGCTTGCGGCGACGATCTTCTTACGCGCGCAAGTGGCGACGATCTTCGTACACGCGCTAGCGCCGACGATCTTCTCTTGTGCGCTAGCGCTGACGATCTTCGTACACGCGCTAGCGCCGACGATCTTCTTTTGTGTGCTAGCGCTGACGATCTTCTTAGGCGTGCAAGCGCCGACGATCTTCCTTCACGAGCGAGCGCTGGCGATCTTCTTACGCGCAAGCGCTGACGATCTCCAAGCGCTGACGATCTCCAAGCGCTGACGATCTCCAAGCGCTGACGATCTTCTTTGGCGCGCTAGTGCTGACAATCTCCCTACGCACGTAAGCTCCGACGATTGTCCGCGCACAGGCTCCGATGGTTCCCCGCGCCAACGATCTTCTTACGCGATCAAGCGCCGATAATCTTCTTGTGCGCGCAAGCGCCGGCGATCTTCTTTTGCGTGCAAACGCCGGCGATCTTCAAGCGCTGACGATCTTCTTGCACGCACAAGCGCCGACGATCTTTCAGCGCCGTCGATCTTTAGCACTGTCGATCTTCTTTCGCGCACAAGCGCCGACGATTTTCAAGCTCCAACAACCTCGTACGCGTGCACGCTAACAGCCGCGCGCACGCGCCGACATTTTTCACGGGCTCTTCAATCTGATTTCTGCTCACCCTATGATGTCTCTCTCGCGCCCCCGCACACTGGCACGAAAGTGTTTTTAACGGTCTCTCGCGCATGACCCCGGGGTTTTTCCCATCGCGCGAGCGCCAGTGTCTCGCACGCGACCCCGACCCCTGGGGTTTTCCCATCGCGCGAGCGCCAGCGTGCTCCCTCTACCAAGGTGAGACCTTCTCCCACCGCACCAATGGGAGAAACCCCACCTCGAGCAGGAGATTCATCTTGTGTTAGGGAGAGAAGAGCCCTCAGACTTCTTTGTTGGAGTTACATTTTCTTCCTAGGAGGGAATCGAAGGACTCTATAAGAGTTCCCTCAAGTAGAGCATTTGGGGACAGGAGACTTTGCTGCCAGTTCACCAGGAGGAGAGCAGCATGATTCAGAGCACCACTCCGTGGAAGAGCTTACCAGGGGAGTCTCTCTTGAGAGACTCTCTAGCCGGCAGGTGACATTCTCGGCAACAGAGATCCTGAGTCAGGAGAAGGTCGCAAAGTGCGCCATACTGGCCACTTCGTGGCTGGATGTCTGGCTAGGGTCTCTGGGCATCCTGCTGCGACCTGAGGATCTGTCCAAGGAGAGCATCAGGAAAATCTTGGAGACCTTCCTTCTCTTGGGCACACATTCCATTGAGTTTCTGGCCCACATAGTTTCGAACTTGTGGGCAAACTCGATCTTGAAACGACGTAATGCGGTGGCCGAGAGGTTCCACTCGAGGGTCCCAGCCGTAGATACCTGCAAGCTCAGACACTCTTCCATCTTGGGAAAGAGTCTGTTTGAGCCCAAGAATGCGGAACAGGCAGCTGAGAGGTGGAGGAAATCGAACCACGATTCTCTTCTCCAAAGGGCTCTTACATATAAGCCCTACAAACCTCCAGCACCTCAACAACCTCGCCAATCCAAGACGACGAAACCGGCAGCGGGAGCAAAGACGAACGTGTCCAAGCAGTAGCCCTTTCCTGTCAAAGACAAGAAGGGCGGAAAGTCCTCCAGGGGAAGCAAGAATCCTAGAGGGAGCGGCCAAGGCCGCAAGCACTAAGATTGGCAATCCCCCTGCATGTCCACCAGTGGGGGGATGCCGGCAAGCTGCGCATTCAGGTGGCAGCAACTCGAGTCCGATTCCTGGACGATCTCCGTGATCAGTCAGGAATATCGCGTCCCGTTCTTAACGTCTCTTCCTCCCCTGACAGCGAATCCAGTGGCGTTGAGCGCCTATGCCATGGATCGCTAAAGGGGCTAGCCCTTCCGGCAGAATTCGAGACCATGCTCAAGAAGGATGCTCTTCAGGAGGTCGTTGACGGCTACCCAGGCTCCTTGAGTCGACCCTTTCTCGTAAAGAAGGCGTCTGGGGTCTGGAGACCCGTCATCGACCTCTCATCTCTGAACAAGTTTGTCAAACAAACTCCGTTCAGCATGGAGACAGCAGACTTCATGTGTACACTGGTTCTAAAGGACGCGTACTTCCAGATCCCAATCCATCCGTCTTCCAGGAAGTACTTAAGGTTCAGCCTACACAACAATATCTACCAGTTCAAGGTGCTATGTTTTGGTCTCTCCACAGCACCCCAGGTATTCACCAGAGTGTTCACCCTGATATTTTCGTGGGCACACAGGATCGGCATCCGTTTCCTCCGCTATCTGGACGACTGGCTGATCCTGGCAGACTCGGAGTCGACCTTTCTTCGACACCGAGACAAGCTTCTGGGACTTTGCCAAGATCTAGGGATCATGGTAAATCCCGAGAAGTCTTCTCTGCCTCCATCTCAACGACTGGTATATCTAGGCATGATATTGGACACCAATCTCCACAAAGCCTTTCCATCAGATGACAGGTTAGCAAGGCTGAGGAGGGTCACAGATCCGTTCCTCAGACGAGAAGAGCTTCCAGCCCAATCGTGGTTACGTCTCCTTCCCTTCCCTTCAGAGGGGGTGTCTGACAGCGCGACTGTCAGACAGCAGCCCTGGTTCGGCACCCTAGTCAGAGCCCTGGTGCAGGCTATTAAGCCTGCCCTCTCTGATTCGGGACTCGAACCAGCGGCCGCTTCCTCCCCCCTGAAGAGGAAGAGAGGAGTCTCTCCCGTGGATCCTCCTCCGAGGCCTATTCTTTCTCCGCAGATCCTTGCGCAAGGCTCCTTCTCCCCCTCAAACCTTCTCGCCCTCCCCTGCGGAGGAGGATTACCCCTCCTCAGGAGAGTCAGATGAGCTGGAACACTCCCCCATCGCACCAATGGGGGAGGCTCCTCCTCTCCCCGAGAGGTCTTCTCGTCCAGAGGTGGAGAAGAGCCTGCCCCCTTCGCTGCCCGAGTCCTGTATCCCGCCCAGGAGGGAGCCTAAGGACTCTAAGACGATTCCAAAATTGTCAGCGAGGATCAGGCAGGAACTGTCTAGAGCTGTCGAGGATGTCCACGTGTCCCCCCAGGAAGAGCCACTGGGGACGGGAGACTTCGCTGCAAGTCCTTCGGGAGAAGAGCACCAGGAGTCAGAACACGCATTCTGGCAAGTCCTGACCCTCATGAGGAACCTTAATGGGATCCCAGACCGTGAGGTCCCACCTCGTGAAGGGAAGGATACGGTCCTGGACCACATCTACGGCACCCAGAAACCCTCTAGGGCCAGTGCAGCTTTGCCCTGGTCTCAAGGGATGAAGAGTGCCAGATACAGGATCGAGGGCCAGCTCTCTGAGCTTGCCTCCTCCAGCAGATCGAGTGCTGGTAATAAGTTCCTCCCTCCTCCTCGAGTCCATCAGAGGAGGTACTTCGAGATCCTCGAGGAGTCTTGTCTGAGTCTTCCCTTACACCACTCAGTGGAAGAACTCACAGGGGGAGTCCCTCTTGAGAAACTCTCCAACCGGCACGTGTCCTTCTCAGCCACTGAGATCCTGAGCCAGGAGAAGGTCACCAAGTGCGCCATGCAGGCGACTTCGTGGCTCGACATCTGGCTGGGGTCTCTGGGCATCCTGGTGCGGTCCGAGGACCTCTCCAAAGAAAGCACCAGGAAAGCGCTGGAAACCTTTCTTCTCTCGGGCACACGGACCATTGAGTTTCTGGCCCACCAAGTCTCGAGCTTGTGGGCCAATACGATCCTCAAGCGTCGGGACGCTGTGGCCGATAGGTTCCATCATAAGGTACCCAGTGCAGAGGCTAGCAGGCTCAGACACTTTTCCGTTCTCGGTAAGAGCCTGTTTGAGCCTAAGGACGTGGAGCTCACTGCTTAGAGGTGGAGGAAGTCCAACCAGGATTCTCTCATCCACAGGGCCCTGACATCGAGGCCCTACAAACCTCCAGCAGTCCAGCAGCCCCGTCTGGCTAAGGACACAAAGAAGACAACCACCGCAGCGAAGCCCAAGGTGTCTAAGCCCTTTCCTGCCAAGAGCAGAAGGGGCAAGAAGTCCTCCAGGGGAGGCAAAAACCCTAGAGGTACCAGCCGAGGCCGGAAGCACTAGGGTTGGCAATCCCCCTGCATGTCCACCAGTGGGGGGATGCCTACAGAGTTGCACGACAAGGTAGCAGCAACTCGGGGCGGATGCCTGGACGGTCTCCGTGATCTCTCTAGGTTATCGCTTCCCGTTCACAGACTCTCTACCTCCCCTGACAGCGAATCTAGTGTCGTTGAGCTCTTTTGCCATGGGATCGGCAAAGGGGCAGGCCCTCCGGGCCAAAGTCCAGACCATGTTGGAGAAGGACGCTCTCCAGGAGGTTGTAGACGGGTCCCCAGGCTTCTACAGTCGACTCTTTCTTGTGAGAAAGGCGTCTGGAGGCTGGAGACCAGTCATCGACCTCTCGACCCTGAACGGGTTTGTCAAGCAGACTCCATTCAGCATGGAGACGGCAGACACGGTCAGACTTGCAGTGAGACCACGAGACTTCATGTGCACACTGGACCTGAAGGACGCGTACTTCCAGATCCCAATCCATTCGTCTTCATGGAAGTACCTGCGATTTTGCCTAGACAACAAGATCTACCAGTTCAAGGTGCTGTGTTTCGGTCTCTCCACAGCTCCTCAGGTGTTCACCAGAGTATTCACCATCATCTCTTCGTGGGCCCACAGGATCGGCATCCGTCTCCTTCGTTATCTGGACGACTGGCTGATCCTAGCGGACTCGGAGGCAACCCTTCTTCGCCACCGAGACAGACTCCTCGAAGTTTGCCAGGATCTGGGATCGTGGTAAATCTCGAGAAGTCCTCCCTGCAGCCCTCTCAGAAACTGGTATATCTAGGCATGGTCATAGACACCAATCTCCACAAAGCCTTCCCATCAGACGAAAGGATAGCAAGGCTGAGGAAGGTTGCAAGACCTTTCCTCAATCGAGAAGAACTCCCAGCCCAATTGTGGCTTCGTCTCCTCGGCCACCTCTCCTCCTTGACTCGTCTCGTTCCCAACAGTCGCCTCAGAATGAGATCCCTCCAGTGGCGACTCAAGTCTCGGTGGAGTCAAGGACACGACTCCCCGGACACCTTGATCCCGATGGGACCTGCGGAACGGGTGGATTTCAGTTGGTGGATGGCAGACGAGAATCTACGAAAGGGAGTGGATCTTCTCGTCCCTTCCCTGGATTTGATGCTGTTTTCGGACGCATGAAACAAAGGGGGGGGGGGGGGGCACGTTCTGAGCCACAGGACCTCAGGCCTGTGGTCAGAATCAGAAAAGTACCTTCATATAAACCTGCTAGAAATGAAGGCCGTGTTCCTGGCACTTCAGAAGTTCCACCAAGTCCTGGCGGGCCCCTCTGTGGTGGTGATGAGCGACAACACCACAGTGGTGGCTTATATCAACAAGCAGGGAGGTACCTTTTCGGAACAGCTATCCCATCTTGCAGTAGAGATCCTGAGATGGTCCGAAGTCCACTCTATTTCACTAGCGGCTCGCTTCATTCAAGGCAAAAGGAATGTTCTCGCCGACAGTCTGAGCAGAGCGACGCAGATAGTGAGTACCGAGTGGTCTTTGGATCCTCAGATAGCCAACAAAGTCCTGACTTTGTGGGGTTCCCCGACGGTGGATCTGTTCGCTACGGCGCTGAACACCAAGCTCCCGCTGTACTGCTCCCCAGTCCCTGACCCCAAGGCTCTCTGGCAAGATGCCTTTCAACAACGGTGGGACAACGTCGATGAGTACGCCTTTCCCCCGTTCTGTCTAATGAGGAGGGTACTCAACAAGACCAGAACATCGGTCAATGTCTCGATGACCTTGATAGCTCCGCTATGGCATCATGCAGAGTGGTTCCCGGACCTTCTGCAGCTCCTCACGGAGGTTCCGAGAGAACTCCCTTCACGTCACGAGCTACTCAAACAACCACACTCCAACATCTACCACAAAGCCGTAGCTTCGCTTCGACTTCACGCCGGGAGACTATCCAGCATCTCCTCACAGAGAGAGGATTTTCGCAGCAAGTTGCGAACAGAATGTATGGCCACCTGCGCAAGTCATCCGCAGGAGTCTACCAGGCGAAGTGGCGAGTTTTCTGTGGTTGGTGCCGTGGAAGGGGTATCTCTCCCCTCGATGCCACTTTACCAGCAATAGCGGAGTTCCTCGTTTATCTGCGGGAAGAAATGCGCCTTTCAGTCTCGCCGGTGAAAGGCTATCGCTCAGCCTTAAGTCTTGCCTTCAGGCTCAAAGGAATGGACATTTCCTCCTCGCTGGAACTATCTCTCCTCATACGGAGTTATGAACTTACCTGCCCTCAGTCGGAAGTGAGACCTCCTCCTTGGAACGTGGTTCGAGTTCTCAGGTCTCTTTAAGAGACCTCCCTACGAACCATTACGCCAGGCTTCTGATCGCCACCTTACCTGGAAGACGGTGTTCCTGCTAGCTTTGGCCTCGGCCAAGCGAGTCAGTGAACTTCATGGTCTCTCCTACGACGTCGCCCATTCAAGGGGATGGGGGGAGGTAACGTTCAGCTTCGTCTCTGAGTTTGTTGCCAAGACTCAGAACCCGGGATTGCCGGACCCAAGGTTCGACTCCTTCCAGGTTTCGAGTCTCCATTCTGTAACAGATGACCCAGACCATCTCCTACTGTGCCCAGTGAGGAGTCTGAGGTTGTATCTTAAAAGAACAGCTGCAGTCCGCCCCTAGGTGCGAGCCTTGTTCGTGAGCACCGGGGAGATGAAGAGGAGGGTCACCAGGAATACCTGGATTCGCAAGGTAATTCATCTGGCCTTGAATCCTGACCCTCCTCCCTCATGTCGCCCTAGGGCACATGAGGTCAGGGGCGTGGCTACGTCCCTGGCCTTCAAGAAGAACTTTTTGGTGACGCAGGTCCTGCAAGCTGGGGTGTGGAAGCGTCAGACCACCTTCACGGCCCACTACCTGCAAGACGTGACACACAGGAGGCTCGATACGTTCTCTATCGGACCTGTGGTGGCTGCACAACAGCTGGTCTAACCTCAGGCTCCTTATTGGACAAATAGCAGAAGGTTGAGGGCATTGTTACCCGGTTTTAGTCTGTGTGAATGAAAAGATCTGTCTGGCCCTTTTCTTTTCTTCATCCTCTTCTTCCTTGGAGAAAAACAGCATCCTGGGTCCTTTGCACAGCTGACCTCGAACCTCTGCAGGTAAACCATGCTCCATTGTGTTCCTAGTATTAAGTTGTAATACTGTCATGTCCCCATACCCTGACGAAGTGGTATTGGGAGAGTCCTAGCCTAGATTTCCATCTGAAGCACTCCAGGTCAACTTCCTAGGATGAGTCACTGCTCACCTTCACACACAGCTTACGTAGGCCGCAGAAGTCTCACAACTGTCTGCGAGGAGCAGGGGCCCCCTCAACCCATGAGTTCATCCAAACTCGGGTTTGGGGTCCCTGGGCAAGCCAAAGCCAGTATGGCAGGGTACTTACCACCCTTCCTAAGGGTTAAGTCACCCCAAGTAAATAGCGGGGTTTGTACAGTATTTCAGTTACGGAACAAATGACAAATTCGTAGATAATTTGTATTTTTCCTAACTATACAAACCTTAGCTATTTACACATATGTGCCCGCCAGCCCTGTCCCCCAAGATAAGTCCTACCTCTAAGTAAAGTGAGCCTTTCACCGGTGTGTGTGTGTGTGTGAGGGGGGTGGGGAGGGTTAGCTAGCTACCCCTCCCTACCCCCCGCTAACTAGCGGTGGGGTAGGGAACCCTCGTAAAAACTTTTATGGCTCGTCGTTCAGCTACGCCGAAGTAATTACCCCATGTAAATAGCTAAGTTTTGTATAGTTAGGAAAAATACAAATTATCTACGAATTTGTCATTTTACTGCATTTCACAGGTGTCTCCTTCTCTCATGTTATTGCTATATATTTTTTCTGTTAGTGTTAGCAGCAGTCTGCCCTTTTGGGACTTGGGTAATTGATTCAGTAAGGCTATAGTACGGTATGTATTTTTTACAGATTTGACGTTTGATTAGATTAAATGTTGCATTAAACAAATTTTGTTTGTATTTGTTAGTTGGGTCTGAAAATTTGTTGTTTTGAGTTCACTTATGAAACCATTGATCTTTTTACATCTAATTCAGGGGGAACGGTGCTATATGAAGAACTGGCAGGAAGACAAGTGTATGTGTATGGAGCGTACAAAGATGTCCAGATTTTTCACTTCTTGATCCCACCTCATATATCGTCAGCCATTTTTAACTTCACAGCTAATGATACCCAGGCCTGTACTCCCCGAAACCTATCCATGTAAGTAAGAAAAAGGTTACTCTATTGCATAGAAGCTTTGGTATAGATATTTACGTACTACAGTATATGTTTTATCCATTAGATGGATAGATTTTCTCAACCTCTGATAAAATTGTAACTCTAAAATGTTTCGTCTTTCTTTCATATACATTATAATAATACAAAACATTTTATCTTGCAATCTCTGTAGGTGTAAAACTAATAGCATTTGTTTCATCAGGAAAACCATACCAGGGCACCATTTCCTTTCATGAATTTCCATTTGGTAAAATGCACGCACACTAAAAAAGAAAGTTGTTCCGTAACCGAAATACAAACCACGCTATTTACAGAGGGTTTACCTTTTAGCGCAGCTGAAATGACGAGCCAATAGTTTTAACGAGGGTTGATTACCCCCGCGCTAGTTAGCGGGGGGTGGGGAAGGGTAGCTTGCTACCCCTCCCCCCTCCACACACTGGTGACTTGCTTCACTTCACTTTTGGCTCGGCGGTGATCAGACGTGTCTGCTCATTGCCCTCGTGACAGCCTTTAATTTTCTGCTTTTTCTTTTCAGCGTGTGTGTTGGTTGGAAGTTGACCTTCAGTTATTTCTTTACAATGCGTACATGCCCTGGAGTTGCCGGTCGTCCTTGTGGGACTTTCATGTCGGACGTAAATACGGATCCGCACACCCTCTGCCCTCAATGTCGGGGCCGACGGTGTGACCAGGAGAACATGTGCCGTGAGTGCAGGGAGTGGTCTGCCTCCCAGTGGGAGAGGTTTGGCCGTCGGCGTAAGAAGAAGTCCAAGAGAGACCGTTCTCCTCCGGGGTTAGCCTTGAAGGAGGAAGGTTCTCGGGACTCTTCTTCCGCCGCCCAAACCTCCTCCGAAGCTCCCCCTCGTCCGCCTCCTAAGGAGAGTCGGCCGAGTGGGAGCGCAGGCCCTTGTTCTGTTTCCCGACCTTCGGTGGGGGGAGAGGGCGTCGCCTCCCATAGCGAGGCGGTTCCCCCTCCTCCTCCGGGGGAGGTTATTGATAATGCCTTATCCAGTGATGATCTTTTACAGATTTGGTCGTCCCTGGGGCTTAAGGGCTTGCCCTCCAGGGTCGCTCTTATTGACCTTGTCTCGTTGGGGGCCGCTGTTAAGCAGTCGCCGGCGGTAGCAGAGGTAGACCCTCTGTCTATTGTCGACGTCGTGGTGACAGAGGCCTCCGACGTGGCTGGGCAATCCGCCGCAGGTGCTGTTGCGGGTGATGGTGCTAAAGGCTCTCCTCCTCCTTCCGTACATCCTTCGAAGGGAGAAGGGAGTCCTTCGGTCTCGGCTGCTGCTCAGCTTCCTTCTGAGGGAAGTGCTTTAACGGAGACTCCCCTTCGGAGGACCGATGGTCCCGACGATCTTCCCCGAGGCCGCCTCCGCCGTAAGGCTCACCGTCCGCTACGCCACAAGGGCCTCCCTTTCCCTTACAGGGGGACTAAGAGGCGCCTTTTTGGGTCTTCATCCTCCGGGGGGGACTCTCCTCGTCAGCCTTAACCTACAGCTCCGCCTTCCTTGAACCTCTCTGCAGACCGCTCACCATCTCCTGCCAGATCTTCGCCTTCTGGAGAACTCGTCACCCGACGGGCAACGGTCCCTTCGGGGCTAAGGGATCCTTCCCTTACGCGAGCAGTGCTAGCGCACAAGTGCTCTCCTGCTCGCCAGCGCTCTCCTGATCTTCAGCGCTCTCCTGCTCGTCGACGAACTCCTGCTCGCCAAGACTCTCCTGCTCGCCAACGCTCACCTGCTCGTCGGCTCTCTCCTGATGTTCACCCCCCTCGCCAGCGCTCTCCTGCTCGTCAGCGCTCATTTGAGGACCATCGCCCTGCGGTCTCTGACCACCCTTTAGTTCCTGCTGAGCTCCCTGCTCACCATCTGCCTGGTCCTGTGGCTACGCAACATCGTGCTGCGCGTGTGTCAAAAACACATGTTCGCCAACGCGCCAGCGATCTCCCAGTTCCTGCTCGTGAACGCGCCGCGCCACCTGTCCTTTCACATGACACGCGTCGACCTTCTGCTCGCCAGCGATCACCTACGCGCCAGCGATTACCTCCTCGCCAGCGTTCACCTGCTTGCCAGCGCGCACAGGCGATCTTAGTATCGCCTATTCAACAGCGACAGCTAGCGCGCCAACGTTCTCCAACGCTCCTGAAGGAACATGGTTCGCCAGCTTCTAGCTCGCCATCGCACGATCGCCCGCCTGCGCATGCTGCTCGCCATCGCTCGCCACTGCACGATCGCCCTCCTGCGCATGCTGCTCGCCATCGCTCGCCACTGCACGATCGCCCTCCTGCGGATGCTGATCACCATCGCACCCCATCACGCGATCGTCCACCTGCGCATGCTGCTCGCCATCGCTCGCCATCACGCGATCGCCCTCCTGCGCAGGCTGCTCGCCATCGCTCGCCACTACACGATCGCCCTCCTGCGGATGCTGATCACCATCGCACCCCATCACGCGATCATTCACCTGCGCATGCTGCTCGCCATCGCTTACCATTACGCGGTCATTCACCTGCGCATGCTGCTCACCATTGCACGCCAATGCGTCGACATGCCACATCGCGCCATCGCCAACTTGAGCGACTGCACTCACCAGCTCGTCATCGATCGCCTGTGGATCTACATCGCCAGCGATCTTCCTCACCTACGCGGCAGCGCGTTCCCTCGCCGTTGCGCCAACGCTTGCGTTCGTCGCCTCGGACACGCGTTCATTTACCTGCCCACCCTCGCGCCCACTCGCCTGTGCACCCGCGCGATCATCCACCTGCGCGATCGCTCGCCTGCGCTCCCGCGCGACCATTCGCCCTCGCGCGACCATCGTTCGCGGCGAATTCTGCAGCCGGTGGTAGCAGCAGGAACGCGTGCTCCTAGACGGCACTCGGGATCACCTCCATCCAAACACAGGTTGGTAGTGCAGGACGAGGAGAGGTTAGTACATCATTCTTCCCCACCTTCTTTTCAGGCAGGTACCATCGTGTCCACTCCAAAGGATCGCCCGATCCCTTTCCCTTTAGCGAGGATTTCGGATTCTGTGTCCTTGGAGCAGCAGACTTGGTTTGGTCCTCTGGCACGGGCGTTAGTGAGAGTTATGAAACCAGCACTCGCCGGCCAGGGTAACAAACCAACGGCTGTCTCTCCTACGCTGAAGAGAAAGAGAGGAGTGGACTTCGTGGTTACTTCCCCCAGGGCGAAGTTGGTTCCCAAGAGGTCGGTCGCGAAGGTCCCTTCTCCTGCACGAGTACTCTCTCCTTCTCCCGTGGACGAGGCCTTTCCGTCCTCAGGTGAGTCCAGTGGGGCGGTAGTCTTCCCCTCGGCACCAGGGGGGGGAGACTTCGCTTCAGGGAGGAGAATCGTCTCGTGAGGAAGGGGCCCCTCGAACCTCGTTGTTGGGATCCTGTATCCCTCCCAGGAGGGAATCCAAGGATTCCAAGACCGTCCCTAAATCCTCTGCAAGGATTCGTCAGGAACCCACGACTACCCAGGGGAATGTCCACGTATCACCCCAGGAAGAGATTCCTGGGGCAGGAGACTTAGCTGCTAGCCCGCAGGGAGGAGAACAGCAAGAATCCGAACATGCCTTCTGGCAGGTCCAAAGCCTGATAAGGCAACTTAACGGGCTTACGGATCCAGTCATCGCCCCCCGTGAAGGCAAAGACACGATTCTGGATGAAGTGTTTGACGTTCGGAAGGCCCCTAAGACCAGTGCAGCTCTGCCCTGGTCTCGGGGGCTGAAGAGTGCCAGGGCTAGGGCCAACGCTCAGCTCGCACTTCTTGCCTCCTCCAGTCGTTCCACTGCCGGGAACAAGCTCATTCCTCCTCCTCGCCTCCAGCAGAGGAGGTATTTCGAGATCCAGGGTGAGCACAACCTCGCTCTTCCTCTCCATCACTCTGTGGAGGAGCTAGCGAAGGGAGTTCCCCTTGAGAAACTCTCTGCCCGGCAGGTGTCGTTCTCGGCGGCAGAGATCCTTAACCACGAGAAGGTCGCTAAGTGTGCCATGCAGGCCACTTCGTGGCTGGACTTCTGGCTAGGATCTCTGGGCATCCTATTGCAATCGGAGGACTTGTTCAAGGAGACCAATAGGAAGGCCCTAGAGACCTTCTTGCTCTCGGGCACCCGCTCCATCGAGTTTTTGGCGCACCAGGTTACCACCCTGTGGGCCAACTCGGTGTTGAAGCGTCGCGATGCTGTGTCCGAGAGATTCCATCCGAAGGTCCCCGCCGTAGATGTGTGTAGGCTCCGACATGCTTCCCTTCTGGGGGAGAGCCTGTTTGAGCCTCAAGACATGGAGCGAACGGCTGAGAGGTGGAGGAAATCCATCACGGACTCCCTCCTCCACAGGGCCCTTACAACTCGGCCCTATAAGCCTCAAGCCCCACCACAACAGCAGCAACAGCCTCGTAAGGCTCCCAAACAGGCACCGGCAACTAAGAAGGTGGTGTCTAAGCCCCAGCCAAGGTCAAGAGGGGCGGTAAGTTCTCCAGGGTAGGCAAGACTCCTAGGGGTGGCGGCCGCGGCCGCAAGCCCTAGGGGTGGCAGTCCCCCTGCATGTCCACCTGTGGGGGGATGCCTTCAGCGTTGCGTCCGCAGGTGGCAGCAACACGGGGCCGGTGCTTGGACGGTCTCTGTGATCGGCCAAGGTTATCGCGTCCCGTTCACAACATCTCAACCTCCCCTGACAGCGAATCCAGTGTCGTTGAGCTCCTATGCCACGGGATCGGCAAAGGGGCTGGCCCTTCAGGCCGAAGTCGAGACCATGCTCGAGAATGGTGCTCTCCAGGAGGTCGTGGACGGCTCCCCAGGCTTCTTCAGTCGACTCTTTCTTGTAGAGAAGGCTACTGGAGGCTGGAGACCCGTCATCGATCTCTCAGCTCTGAACAGGTTTGTCAAACAAACCCGGTTCAGCATGGAGACAGCAGACACGGTCAGACTTGCGGTGAGACCACGAGACTTCATGTGTACACTGGATCTAAAGGACGCGTACTTCCAGATCCCAATCCATCCGTCTTCCAGGAAGTACCTGAGATTCTGCCTAGACAGCAAGATCTACCAGTTCAAGGTGCTGTGTTTCGGTCTCTCCATAGCTCCTCAGGTGTTCACCAGAGTGTTCACCCTGATTTCATCTTGGGCGCACAGGAACGGCATTCGTCTCCTTCGTTACCTGGACGATTGGCTGATCCTAGCAGACTTGGAGTCGACCCTTCTTCGGCACCGAGACAGGCTTCTGGATCTTTGCCAGGATCTGGGGATCGTGGTAAACCTCGAGAAGTTCTCTCTGCAGCCGTCCCAACGACTGGTTTATCTAGGCATACTAATAGACACCAATCTCCACAAAGCCTTTCCATCAGACGACCGGATAGCAAGGCTGAGGAGGGTGGCGGAACCCTTCCTCAGGCAAAAAGAACTCCCCACCCAATCGTGGTTGCGTCTCTTAGGCCACCTATCCTCCCTGGCCCGTCTGGTTCCAAACAGCCGCCGCAGGATGAGATCCCTTCAATGGCGGCTCAAGTCCCGGTGGAATCAAGGATCCGATTCCCCGGACATTCTGATCCCAATGGGGTCTCTGGAACAGACTGACTTGCGGTGGTGGCTGGCCGACGAGAACCTGCGGAAGGGAGTGAGTCTTCTCGTCCTCCCCCCGGAATTGACTCTGTTTTCGACGCGTCAAAATAAGGGTGGGGGGCGCACGTTCTGAACCAGAGGGCCTCAGGCCTTTGGTCAGAATCAGAAAAGTGCCTACACATCAACCTGCTAGAATTGAAGGCCGTCTTTCTGGCTCTTCAACAGTTCCAACGGTCCCTGGCGGGTCACTCCGTGGTGGTGATGAGCGACAACACCACGGTAGTGGCTTATATCAACAAGAAGGGAGGCACTTTTTCGCAACAGCTATCCCATTTTGCAGTAGAGACTCTGAGGTGGACCGAAACCCACTCGATAACACTATCAGCTCGCTTCATTCCTGGCAAGAGGAATGTGCTCGCCGACAGTCTGAGCAGGGCTTCGCAGATAGTGAGTACCGAGTGGTCTTTGGATCCTCAGATAGCCAACAAAGTCCTGACTTTGTGGGGTTCCCCGACTGTGGACTTGTTCGCGACAGCCTTGAACTTCAAGCTGCCCCTGTACTGCTCACCAGTCCCGGACCCCAAGGCACTCTGGCAAGATGCTTTCCAGCAACGGTGGGACAACATTAACGTGTACGCCTTCCCACCGTTCTGTCTGATGAGAAGGGTGCTCAACAGGACCAGACTATCGGTCAACTGTTTGATGACTCTGGTAGCTCCGCTATGGCATCACGCGGAATGGTTTCCGGACCTTCTGCAACTCCTGACGGAACTCCCAAGGGAGCTTCCTCCACGACACGAGCTTCTCAGACAACCCCACTCCGGTGTCCCTCACAGGGCCGTAGCCTCGCTTCGGCTTCACGCCTGGAGACTATCCAGCGTCTCCTCGCGGAGAGAGGCTTTTCGCAACAGGTTGCGGAGAGAATGTCTCGGCACCTGCGAAGGTCCTCTGAGGGAGTCTACCAAGCAAAGTGGAGAGTTTTTTGTGGTTGGTGTCGTGGAAGGGGTATCTCTCCACTCGATGCCACTATTCCAGCAATAGCGGACTTCCTCGTGTATCTGCGAGAAGAAATGTGCCTTTCTGTCTCGGCAGTGAAAGGCTATCGCTCAGCCTTAAGCTTGGCCTTCAGATTGAAGGGCGTGGATATTTCTTCATCGCTAGAACTCTCTTTACTCATACGTAGCTATGAGCTTACCTGCCCCCAGTCGGAAGTGAGACCCCCTCCTTGGAATGTGGTTCGAGTCCTCAGGTCTCTTAAGAGACCTCCCTTCGAGCCATTACGCCAGGCCTCCGATCGCCACCTGTCTTGGAAGACGGCTTTCCTACTCGCCTTGGCTTCGGCCAAGCGAGTTAGTGAACTTCATGGTCTCTCGTACGACATCGCCCATTCAAGGGGATGGGAGGAGGTAACGTTCAGGTTCGTCCCTGAGTTTGTGGCCAAGACTCAGAATCCTGGAGGGCCAGATCCTCGGTTCGACTCTTTCAGGATCGCGAGTCTCCGTTCTGTAACGAGCGACCCAGACCAGCTGCTCCTATGTCCAGTGAGGTGTCTGAGGCACTACTTGAAGAGAACAGCTGCAGTCCGTCCTCATGTGCGAGCTATGTTTGTGAGCACAGGCAGGACAAAGAGGAGGGTCACCAGGAACACCATCTCAGCTTGGACCCTCCTCCGTCACTTCGCCCTCGGGCCCACGATGTCAGGGGTATTGCTACATCCCTGGCCTTCAAGAGAAACTTCTCTGTGACGCAGGTACTTCAAGCTGGGGTCTGGAAGCGTCAAACGACCTTCACAGCCCACTACCTGCAAGACGTGACCCACAGGAGCCTCGATACGTTTTCTATCGGCCCTGTGGTGGCTGCACAACAGCTGGTCTAACCTCAGGCTCCTTTTTGGACAAGTAGCAGTAAGTTGAGGGCGTTGTTACCCGGTCTTAGTCTGCGTGAATGAAAGAGTATGTCTGACCCTTACTTCTTTCTTCATTCTCCCCTCTCTTGGGGAAGCAGCATCCTGGTCCTTGCATAGCTGACCTCGACCTCTGCAGGTAACCCATGCTTCTTTGTGCTCCTAGTATTAAGCTTAATACTGTTGCGTCTCCCATACCCTGACGAGGTGGTATGGGGAACGTCCTATCCTAGAATTCCTATCTGAAGGTCTCAAGGTCAACTTCATAGGACGAGTCACACTCTCCTCCTCACACTGCTTATGTAGGCCACTCGTTCCTAGCGATGCTAGGAACTTGTGAGGTACAGGGGCTCCCTCTCTCTAGTGCTGCTCACTGAGGGATCGAGGCCCCGGGCAAGCCGAAGTCAGTAAGGCTGGGGACTTTCCACCCTTCCTAAGGGGTAAGTCACCCTCTGAAAATAGCGTGGTTTGTATTTCGGTTACGGAACAAATGACAAATTCAAAGATCATTTGTATTTTTCCTAACCATACAAACCTTAGCTATTTACACATATGTGCCCGCCATCCCTGACCCCCAAGTCAAGTCCTACCTCTAAGTGAAGTGAAGCAAGTCACCGGTGTGTGGAGGGGGGAGGGGTAGCAAGCTACCCTTCCCCACCCCCCGCTAACTAGCGCCGGGGTAATTAACCCTCGTTAAAACTATTGGCTCGTCATTTCAGCTGCGCTAAAAGGTAAACCCTCTGTAAATAGCTAAGGTTTGTATGGTTAGGAAAAATACAAATTATCTTCGAATTTGTCATATTTGTTCCGTAACCGAAATACAAACCCCGCTATTTACATTGGGTTTACCTTTCGCCATAGCTGAAATGACGAGCCAATAGTTTTTAATGAGGGTTAACTACCCCCGCGCTAGTTAGCGGGGGTAGGGGAACGGATAGCTTGCTACCCCTCCCCCCCCCACACACCGGTGATTTGCTTCACTTCACTTTTGGCTCCGGCGATGAACAGACGTGTCTGTCCATCGTCCTCGTTGATAGCCTTAATCTTTTTTTTTTGCTTTTTCTTTCAGTTTGTGTGTGTGTTTTGAAGTTGGCCTCACCCTTATTGGTCACTATCGGCAAGTGCCCTGGAATTGCCGGCCGCCCTTGTGGTACTTTTATGTCGGCGGTGGACACAGATCCTCACACCCTTTGCCCGCAGTGTCGAGGCCGACGATGTGATAAAGAGAATACGTGTAGTGAGTGCAGGGAGTGGTCTGCCTCCCAGTGTGAGAGGTTTGGCCGCCGGCGTAAGAAGAAGTCCAAGAGAGACCGTTCCCCTTCCGGGGTTGCCTTGAAGGAGGAAGGCTCTCGGGACTCTTCTTTCGCTGCCCAAACCTCCTCCGAAGCTCCCCCTCGTTCGGCTCCAAAGGAGAGTCTGCCGAGTGGGAGCGCAGGCCCTAGTTCTGTTTCCCGACCTTGGATTGGGGGAGAGGGCGTCGCCTCCCATAGCGGGGCGGTTCCCCCTCCTCCTACGGGGGAGGTTGTTGCTAATGAATCTCTGTCTAATGATGATCTTTTTCAGATTTGGGCTTCCCTGGGGCTTAAGGGCCTGCCCTCCAGGGTAGCCCTGATTGACCTTGTCCAGTTGGGGGCCGCTGTTAAGCAGTCGCCGGTGATAGCAGAGGTAGATCCTCTGTCTATCGTCGACGTCGTGGTGACAGAGGCTTCCGACGGGTCGGGTCAATCCTCTGCAGGTACTGTTGTGGATGATGGTGCTGACTGCTCTCCTCCCCCTTCCGTACATCCTTCGAAGGGGGAAGGGAGTCCCGCGGGCTCTTCTGCTGCCAAGCCTCCCTCTAAGGGGAGTGCTTTGACTGAGACTCCCCTTCGGAGGACTGATGGTCCTGACGATCTTCCTCGTGGCCGCCTTCGCCGTAAGGCTCACCATCCGCTGCACCGCAAGGGCCTCCCATCTCCCTATAAGGGTGCTAAGAGGCGCCTTTTTGAATCTTCGCCTCCTTCCTCCGAGGGGGACTCTCCTCGCCGTAAGCAGCCTGCAGCTCCAGCTTCCTTAGACCTCTCTGGGGATCGGTCTCCTTCGCCTTCCAGACCTTCAACTTCTGGTGCGGATGTCCAGCGGCCTGACCTCGTCACCCGACGGGCAACGGTCCCTTCGGGGCAAAGGGATTCTTCCCTTGCGCGTCAGGGTTCCCCTGCGTGCCCTTCTGCAGTGTTAGCGCACAGGCGCTCTCCTGCTCGTCAGCGCTCTCCTGTTCGTCAGCGATC
The DNA here is from genome assembly GCF_036898095.1 of Palaemon carinicauda. Classification (NCBI taxonomy): domain Eukaryota; kingdom Metazoa; phylum Arthropoda; class Malacostraca; order Decapoda; family Palaemonidae; genus Palaemon; species Palaemon carinicauda. Next base: position 50,945,668 of record NC_090762.1, on the reverse strand, counting down.
TCCTGATGATCGCCCCTCTTCTTGCCAGCGCTCTCCTGATGATCGCCCCTCTTCTCGCCAGCGCTCTCCTGAAGACATCCTTCAGCCTGTTGTTCCTGTTGAGCGCCCAGCGCGTCAGCGTTCCCCTGCTCGCCCTTCTGCAGTGTTAGCGCACAGGCGCTCTCCTGTTTGTCAGCGCGCTTCTGATGACCATCGCCCCACTGCTCGCCAGCGCTCTCCTGTTAACTCCGAATACCTTGCGGTTCCTGTTGTGCGCCCTGCGCGCTATCAGCCTCCTGAGCGCTCCAATTTGGCCAAGGACTCATCTCCTCACCCTCGCGATCCTGTTCGTCAGCCTGTTCCTGCGCAACATCGCTCGCGTTCTCCAGCGCGTACTTCCAAACTGCCTGTACACCCACGCGCCTCCTGTTCCTGAGCCTGTTCGTGAGCATTCGCCTCTGCGCCCCGCGCCGGCAGTTCCCTCACAGGATTCCACGCGTCGCCCTCTTGCTTGCCAGCGATCACCAGCTCGCCAGCGATCACAGACGCATCAACATTCGCCTGCTCGTCAGCGATCTCCTGCGCGTCAACGGTCCCCAGCGCGTCAGCGATCACCTGAACATCGGCGATCTCCAGACCGCCCGCGTGACCTATCGCCTGCGCGCAAGCGTTCTCCAACGCGCCGTCGCCCAGAGGATCTGTTAGCTCGCCCTCTCGCGGTCGTTCGCCTACGTGGTCTACGCGCTATCGCTCGCCCACGCGCCAGCACGCCATTGCTCGCCTACGCGCCAGCGCTCACTAGCGCACCGCCGATCGCCTGCTCGCAATCACTCTCCCACGCGATATAGGTCTCCTGAACAACGTCGTCAGCGGTCTTCGGAGCGTTCTCGTTCGCCCGCGAGCCAACGCGCTCCCTCGCCGCCGCGCCAACGCGTTCGTTCACCAGCTCGCCCACGCACTCGTTCGCCTGTACGCCCGCGCGACCGCTCGCCTGCGCGCGATCACCGTTCGCGTCGGATTTCGCAGCCCGGGACAGCAGCATGAACGCGTGTCGCCAGACCGCACTCAGGATCACCTCCACCAAAGCGCAGGACTCTTGTGCAGGATAGGGAAGACACTTCAGAGAGGTCAGTGCAACTTTCTTCCCCTTTTCCTTTTCAGGCAGGTCCAGTGGTGTCCATTCCGAAGGATCGCCCGATCCCCTTCCCTCCAGCGGGGATTTCGGACTCTGTGTCCGTGGAGCGGCAGACTTGGTTTGGTCCTCTGATGCGGGCGTTAGTGAAGACTATGAAGCCGGCACTCGCCGATCAAGGACACAAGCCAACGGCTGCCTCGCCCCCGCTGAAGAGAAGGAGAGGAGTGGACTTCGTGGTGGCTTCCCCCAGGGAGAAGTTGGTTCCTAAGAGGTCTGTCAGGAAGGCCCCATCCCCTTCGCAGGCGTTTTCTCCTTCTCCCGTGGACGAGGCTTTTCCATCCTCGGGTGAATCCAGTGAGGTGATAGTCTCCCCCTCGGCACCAAGGGGGGAGCCTTCTCCTCATGGAGGAGAATCGTCTCGCGCGGAAGGTGCTCTCCGAACCTCTTTGTTGGGATCCTGTATCCCTCCCAGGAGGGAACCCAAGGACTCCAAGACAATCCCGAAGTCGTCTTCAAGGATTCGCCAGGAACCCGCTGCTCCCCGGGAGAACGTCCACGCTTCGCCCCAGGAAGAGATTCCGGGGACGAGAGACTTAGCTTCCAGTCCGCAAGGAGGAGACCAGCAGGAGTCTGAGCATGCCTTCTGGCAGGTCCTGAGCCTGATGAGGCAACTCAACGGGTTCATGGACCCCGTGATCGCCCCCCGAGAAGGCAAGGACATGGTCCTGGACCAGGTGTTCGGTACTCAGAAACCCCCTAAGACCAGTGCGGCTCTGCCCTGGTCCCAGGGGTTGAAGAGTGCCAGAGCCAGGGCCAATGCTCAGCTTGCGGCTCTTGCTTCCTCTAGTCGTTCCTCTGCCGGGAACAAACTCCACTCACCTCCTCGTCTCCAGCAGAGGAGGTATTTTGAGATCTTGGGGGAGTCTAGTCTCGCTCTTCCTCTCCATCATTCCGTAGAAGAGCTTGCTAAGGGAGTTCCTCTCGAGAAGCTCTCCGCCCGGCAGGTGACGTTCTCGGCGTCGGAGATCCTGAGCCATGAGGAGGTCGCAAAGTGCGCCATGCAGGCCACTTCGTGGCTGGATATATGGCTAGGGACTCTGGGCATCCTATTGCGCTCCGAGGACTTGTCTAAGGAGACCAATAGGAAGGCCCTGGAGACCTTCTTACTCTCGGGCACCCGCTCCATCGAGTTCCTGGCACACCAGGTCACCACCCCGTGGGCCAATTCGGTATTGAAGCGGCGCGATGCGGTGACCCAGAAGTTCCACTCGAAGGTCCCCGCCGTGGATGTCTGTAGACTCAGACATGCTTCCCTCCTTGGGGAGAATCTGTTGGAGCCGCAGGATATGGAACGAACAGCTGAGAGATGGAGGAAATCTAGCCAGGACTCCCTCCTCCATAGGGCCCTTACAGCTCGGCCCTATAAGCCTCCAGCTCCGCAGCAACAGCAGCAGCAGCCTCGCAAGGCACCGAAGCAGGCACCGGCAGCTAAGAAAGTGGTGTCTAAGACCCAGCCCTTTCCAGCCAAGGTCAAGAGGAGCGGTAAGTCCTCCAGGGGAGGCAAGACTCCTAGAGGGAGCGGCCACGGCAGCAAACACATAGAGTGGCAATCCCTCCGCGTGTCCACCTGTGGGGGTGTGGGGGGATGCCTTCGACGTTGCGTGCACAGGTGGCAGCAACACGGGGCCGATGCTTGGACGATTTCTGTGATCGGCCAAGGCTATCGCGTCCCGTTCATAACATCTCAACCTCCCCTGACAGCGAATCCAGTGTCGTTGAGCTCCTATGCCATGGGATCGGTAAAGGGGCTAGCCCTTCGGGCAGAAGTCGAGACCATGCTCAAGAAGGATGCTCTCCAGGAGGTCGTCGACGGCTCCCCAGGCTTCTTCAGTCGACTCTTTCTTGTAAAGAAGGCGTCTGGAGGCTGGAGACCTTTCATCGACCTCTCGGCTCTGAACGGGTTTGTCAAGCAAACTCGGTTCAGCATGGAGACAGCGGACACGGTCAGACTTGCAGTGAGACCTCTAGACTTCATGTGCACACTGGATCTAAAGGACGCGTACTTCCAGATCCCAATCCATCCGTCTTCCAGGAAATACTTGAGATTCTGCGTAGACGACAAGACCTACCAGTTCAAGGTACTGTGTTTCGGTCTCTCCACAGCACCTCAGGTGTTCACCAGAGTGTTCACCCTGATTTCATCTTGGGCGCACAGGAACGGCATCTGTCTCCTTCGTTATCTGGAAGACTGGCTGATCCTAGCAGACTCGGAGTCGACCCTTCTTCAGCACTGAGACAGGCTTCTGGGTCTTTGTCAGGATCTGGGGATCGGGGTAAACCTCAAGAAGTCCTCTCTGCAGCCATCCCAACGACTGGTTTATCTAGGTATGTTGATAGACACCAATCTCCACAAAGCCTTTCCATCAGACGACAGGATAGCAAGGCTGAGGAGGATGGCGGAACCCTTCCTCAGGCGAGAAGAGCTTCCCGCCCAATCGTGGTTGCGTCTCTTAGGTCACCTATCCTCCCTGGCTCGTCTGGTTCCAAACGGCCGCCTCAGGATGAGATCCCTGCAGTGGCGGCTCAAGTCCCGGTGGAATCAAGGATATGATTCCCGGGACGTACAGGTCCCAATAGGATCTTTGGAACGGACGGACCTGCGGTGGTGGCTGGTCGACGAGAACCTGCTAAAGGGAGTGAGTCTTCTCGTCCTTCCCCCCGGAATTGACACTGTTTTCGGACACTTCAAAAGAAGGGTGGGGGCCGCACGTTCTGAACCAGAGGACCTCAGGCCTTTGGTCAGAATCAGAAAAGTGCCTGCACATCAACCTGCTAGAGTTGAAGGCCGTCTTTCTGGCTCTTCAACAGTTCCAACGGACCCTGGCGGGTCACTCCGTGGTGGTGATGAGCGACAACACCACGATAGTGGCTTATATCAACAAGCAGGGAGGTACTTTTTTGCAGCAGCTATCCCATCATGCAGTAGAGATTCTGAGGTGGACTGAAACCCACTCGATAACACTATCAGCTCGCTTCATTCCTGGCAAGAGGAATGTGCTCGCCGACAGTCTGAGCAGGGCTTCGCAGATAGTGAGTACCAAGTGGTCTTTGGATCCTCAGATAGCCAACAAAGTCTTGACTTTGTGGGGTTCCCTGACCTTGGACCTGTTCGCGACAGCGTTGAATATCAAGCTGCCTCTGTACTGCTCCCCAGTCACGGACCCCAAGGCTCTCTGGCAAGATGCTTTCCAGCAACGGTGGGACAACATTGACGTGTACGCCTTCCCATCGTTCTGTCTGATGAGAAGGGTGCTCAACAGGACCAGACTATCGGTCAACTGTTTGATGACTCTGGTAGCTCCGCTATGGCATCACGCGGAATGGTTCCCGTACCTTCTGCAGCTCCTGACGGAGCTCCCGAGAGAACTTCTTCCATGACGCGAGCTTCTCAGACAACCCCACTCCAACATCCCTCACAAGGCCGTGGCCTCGCTTCGGCTTCACGCCTGGAGACTGTCCAGCGTCTCCTCACGGAGAGAGGCTTTTCGCAACAGGTTGCGGAGAGAATGTCTCGGCACTTGCGAAAGTCCTCTGAGGGAGTCTACCAGGCGAAGTGGAGAGTCTTTTGTGGGTGGTGTCGTGGGAGGGGTATCTCTCCACTCGATGCCACTATTCCAGCAATAGCGGAGTTCCTCATATATCTGCGGGAGGAAATGCGCCTTTCTGTCTCGGCAGTGAAAGGCTGTCGCTCAGCCTTAAGCTTGGCTTTCAGGCTGAAAGGCGTGGACATTTCTTCCTCGCTAGAACTCTCTCTACTCATACGTAGCTATGAGCTTACCTGCCCCCAGTCGGAAGTGAGACCTCCTCCTTGGAACGTGGTTCGGGTCCTCAGGGCTCTCAAGAGACCTCCCTTCGAACCATTACGCCAGGCCTCTGATCGCCACCTGTCTTGGAAGACGGCTTTCCTGCTCGCTTTGGCTTCGGCCAAGCGAGTTAGTTAACTTCATGGTCTCTCGTACGACATCGCCCATTCAAGGGGATGGGGGGAGGTAACGTTCAGGTTCGTCCCTGAGTTTGTTGCCAAGACTCAGAATCCTGGAGTGCCGGATCCTCGGTTCGACTCTTTCAGGATCGCGAGTCTCCGTTCTGTAACAAGCGACCCAGACCAGCTGCTATTGTGTCCAGTGAGGTGTCTGAGGTACTACAGTACTTGAAGAGAACAGCTGCAGTCCGTCCTCAAGTGCGAGCATTGTTTGTAAGCACAGGCAGGAGGCAGGACTAAGAGGAGGGTCACCAGGAACACCATCTCGGCTTGGATTCGAAGGCTTATCCACCACGCCTTGAATCCAGACCCTCCTCCGTCACGTCGCCCGAGGGCACACGACGTCAGGGGCGTTGCTACGTCCCTGGCCTTCAAGAGAAACTTCTCTCTGACGCAGGTGCTTCAAGCTGGGGTCTGGAAGCGTCAGACGACCTTCACAGCCCACTACCTGCAGGACGTGACCCACAGGAGCCTCGATACGTTTTCTATCGGCCCTGTGGTGGCTGCACAACAGCTGGTCTAGCCTCAGGCTCCTTTATGGACAAGTAGCAGTAGGTTGAGGGCGTTGTTACCCGGTTTTAGTCTGCGTGAATGAAAGAGTATGTCTGACCTTTACTTCTTTCTTCATTCTCCCCTCTCTTGGGGAAGCAGCATTCTGGTCTCTGCATAGCTGACCTCGACCTCTGCAGATAACCCATGCTTCCTTGTGCTCCTAGTATTAAGCTTAATACTGTCGCGTCCCCCATACCCTGACGAGGTGGTATTGGGAACGTCCTATCCCAGATTCCTATTTAAAGGTCTCAAGGTCAACTTCATAGGACGAGTCACACTTTCCTCTACACACAACTTATGTAGGCCACTCGTACCTAGCGAAGCAAGGAGCTTGTGAGGTGCAGGGGCTCCTCTCAAGTGCTACTTACTGGGAGGCGGAGTCCCCGGGCATAGCCAAAGTCAGTAAGGCTGGGGACTTTCCAGCCTTCCTAAGGGGTAAGTCACCCAATGTAAATAGCGTGGTTTGTATTTCGGTTACGGAACAAATGACAAATTCGGAGATAATTTGTATTTTTCCTAACCATACAAACCTTAGCTATTTACACATATTTGCCCGCCAGCCCTGGCCCCCAAGTCAAGTCCTACCTCTAAGTGAAGTGAAGCAAATCACCGGTGTGTGTGTGTGTGGGGTGGGGGGGGAAGGGGTAGCAAGCTATCCCTTCCCCTACCACCGCTAACTAGCGCGTGGGTAGTTAACCCTCGTCAAAAACTATTGGCTCGTCATTTCAGCTACGCCGAAAGGTAAACCCAATGTAAATAGCTAAGGTTTGTATGGTTAGGAAAAATACAAATTATCTCCGAATTTGTCATATTAATAAGCCAAAATTTGAGAAGTATCAAGTGTATGTGTGCACTGCTTGTGGCCGAAGTCAAAAGTAACTAGTCTAGCTAACTGAGATGGCGGTGGGACTTTCCCACAACCCTCACTAGTAGTTACATCTAACTTGTTAACAATACAATGGCTGTTTTAGCTTTTCAGCATAAGCTAAAACAGCCATTGAGCGGGTGTCCGACCTGATGATTAACATAGTAAATACTGCCTGATATTGTTTTTATTTGGTTTCTACCACAGTTTATAATCATACGTATAGTTTAGAGTACATGTGCACACATGTACACTACGTATTGGACACAGTAAGACTACAGTACAGTATTGTGCTAATGTAAATAGTTACCAAGTCCTCATCATCCCGTCACTGTTTGGTATACCAAAACAGTTGTTCCTATCTAGTAATCTAACACTCGCTGATACTGTAGTGTATATTACTGTAATATATGTACAGTAAGATTCAAAAGAACGCAGACACTTTGGGGAAATCTTTCATCAAATGTCTCTAGTGTTCTCATTACAAAACAGACAAGGTGTTGCTTTTCTTGCTACTCCTACGAAATGGGGGGAGCCTTCTCCAACCTTAGCGAATCAAAGACAGTAAAGGGCTGTCTTTGTTAGAAAAAAAATATTAAAATGTTGTAGATCGAGAGGCCATAATTCCTGAATGAGTTATCTCTTGAGGTTACGAATATCCACCAAATATAAATACACACAAACACACACATACACACACACACACACACACACATATATATATATATATATATATATATATATATATATATATATATATATATATATATATACAGTATATATATATATATATTCAAATAAGCCATATATTTTTTATACATTGTCTGGATTCTCTTAACAACCTCGGGATCAGAGCCCCAGGTGAAATCACACAAAGACAAGAGCTTGTGACGGGCCGGGAATCGAACCCTGGTCCGGAAAACTTGTAGAGACAGTGACTACCACTTGGCCACGAGTTCTTTCTCCGTGGCCGCAAGTTTGTCTGACCAAATTGTTTGAGCTTATTGTACTTAAATGAAGTAATCTACCAGCCCACAAATGCCTTTTTAGAGATTTATGCATATCAAAATTTTAGCATTATTGTGCAATGTTCCAATAGAAAGGATTGTATTATGCTTCTAAAAACTCATCGTTATTTTTCAAATGCTAGATTGACTGACTGTTAAATACTTTTTTCAGCTTTTAGATATTCATAGATTACAACATTATGTAATGTGTAAGGATACTTTACTGTAAAATATTTCCCAAGTTATTCAGATTCAAGGGGATGCGTCGTGTCGGTCTTTAGACCCCAAACCACTTGTTCTTCATTCATGTTTTCTTTTTATTTACGGTATCTTTTCGTTGAGCTTTGTCGTCTCACTGTCAGTGATTGTGGCCGAGATTGGTTAGCATTGACATTTGAAGTAAATCTTTAAACATAATACAGTAATATCTTTGATACGTTGCTAATTTAATCTTTATGCCAAGAGCTTTATTCTCTTGATAATTAGAGACCAAATGGCAAAACTGGAGATCGTTATCACGGTATAGATAACGAAATTATTTTGTTGTATTTAAGTGCTGATCGAATAATGGGGGATTTTAGAAAAGAAGAAAAATAGCTGTAATTAGTGAATCGTTGTCTTTTGGGTGTTGGAGGATTTGCTTCCTTAAGGATCCGTATACCAACATCTGTCTGGCTCTATATAGTTAGATCATTATACTGTATTTTGTAGTCCTTTATATACCTTAAGCGCTCTGTAGAAAGTTTCCTGTTTGCTTTAATATCAACCAAGATATTTTCGTTTACTGGAATAATGATAAAGGAATGGGACATATATTGTATAAAAAATCTGAGTTGACACCACTTGGTCATGAAGCAGGCTTCACAAAGAAAGGTTTTTTTTTTTTTTTTTTTGATGGAGATGGTAAAAACGAAGATTGAAGGAAATGAAATGCAATGCTCCAAATGCCTTCATTCTGAATCCAGCTAATGAATAATCTTGTCTTGGCTTCACACAAATATCAAGTAGTTCCAGGTTGGAATGGTCAAGTGAAGGTGTTTCATGTTTCCAGTCAGGAGAGATTTCTTTTCTGGAGGGATAGTGAGAAGATAGGAACTAATACTGATGGTATAAGACGAGCATCGTAGGGGAACGCCATTCATTAGAAAAAAATAATGATAATTTTTGCTAAATTTATGATTAAAGAATGAAAGGGAGGAACAATGTTATAGAATGAAATAGGGCAACACAAATGTTAAAGAATAAATGACAAAAGAATGAAAAAAGTAACACATATATTAAAGAATAAAGACATAACAAGACACGTCAAGGGATAGAGGAAGAAGATCAGAAAATAAAACCTAAAGAGCGAGAGAAAATATTGAGGAATCCAAGGTATCGCTCCTCAGCAGTGTGATTCAGTGATTAAAAGGACAATCAAACATTTATTTTTTAGATATTTTAATATTTGGTTTTCCCTTTCCCCGCTTACTGCATCAGCTGTAGAAATTATTTTTTAATTACTACCTTGATAAATGGAGGAGCTGGATGGCTATTGCTTGAACGCTCCGAACTAGAGCTTCACGGATAGTGATGCATTTTTCGCTCGTTGAGAGCCCATCTACCTGGAGTAATTCACCTGGTCCAAAGGCCCACATCCAACACTACATAGCTGCGCTAATTTGGGCACCTGATCACTGTAAATATGGACTTTATCATACAGAGTTAAACCTATTTGAATCAAGATTGAAAGAACGTTGTGCAAGAAATTGATAAGAAGTCAATTTGATCTCCAAGTAGTGTAATTTCTCAAGATAAAGCTACTAGCAATTATATTGCCATTTATTTACAGTCTGGGTATTAACTTGTGAAATAATTTTGTGGCTATGCCACCTGTAATTGTATTTTTCCGACAAAATAGAGGATAATACATTTTTGGAAAATAAGTATATCAAAGTTTCATGATAAAAATTTCAGAAAATTACGTTGTTCTGCGACTATAAAGCTGTATTTTTTTATATGATTTGTCAATAAAACTAATTTCTGATAGCTTTTGCCAGAATGTAATAGCATCCTCATTTACCTCAATATAACTTAATTTCGATACAAAATGATAAAATGTGATTGTATTCAAGGTGCTATGAAGCCATCAGTATCATTGTATCCATCACTGATTATCTATTATGCAAAGTTGATACTTGAATTTTGTTACTAATCAAACTTCCAACAGGAGCATCTACTTTATTCTACTGCTATATTTTGCAAATCAACTAATAATGAATAGGGTTAGAAATAATTGCTAAAACAATAACGGTTATCACATAATATCTAGACAATGATACAATATCTTACAGGCCGCATCAAGAATTCTCATTTAACTTATTTTCACACCCCTTAAAACTGAAATGAATTCCTATATCCTCAGTGTCGGACTGGGCGGGGCGGGGTCAGGTGAGGTAAAGTGGAGACAAAACCCCCTGCCCCGACCCTTCACTGCAGTATCTACTTGACCCCACCTACGAAATATTATATATATGTATATATATATATATATATATATATATATATATATATATATATATATATACAGTATATATATATATATATACAGTATATTTATCTATTTGTTTATTTGTGTGTGAGTGTTTTGTATTTGCAGTGGATAGTTGAGACGTCAAATTATGATAAAGAATTGAAACATGGCAACACAATTAGTAACTTCTGTATGCCTTTGCTAACAAAGACAAACCTTTACTGTCTTTGATTTGCTAAGGTTTGAGAAGCTTCCGCCAATTTCGTGAAGTAGTATGAAAATCAACACCTTTTCTGATTTGTCATGGGAACAGTAGAGACATCTGATGAAAGATTTCGATTGAGTGTCTGCGTTTCTTTGATTCTAACTGTACAGTAATGTAGCCCAGTTTTCTTGAAGCATGACGCAATTATGTGTCGTCTCTGACTTTGGCGCAGTAAGCTATTATCTACAGTAATTATATTTAGTTAATTTTTTGCTTCAGTGGGCTATAAAATAAAGGAAAAAAAAATATCGTCAGTAACATTACAGTATAATAGTTGTATAAATGCACACAGCCACATCAACGAAACCAAAGGAAAAAACAATTAAATAAACAGCTGTTGAGTTTTAATAATGGTATGATTTTTTCTACTACAAAGTAGTTTGGAATGATTGACTTTACAACATATAATGTGCTCAGTATAATCATATACTGCAGTTGTGTTTTTAAGTGAAATAAAAATACCTGTAAGAATTTCATCTTTACAAATTCCTTTAGGATTGTTTATACTGTACGTATTTTGCCAAGATGGCGATTGATGTTATGCTCACGTAATACGATTTTGCAAACATTGCTAATACTCACAAATTGTTTTTTTTAAATATTTAACTTAGCCGGTGAATATATATAGCTGCAACTCTGTTGCTTGACAGACAAAAAAACAGTAAAACTCGCCAGCGATCGCTATACAGGTTGCGGGTGTGCCCACCAGCGCCAACTGTCGGCCAGATACCATACTCGATGTAAACAAAGACTCAATTTCTTCTCTGTCGACGTGTCGACAAGACGTACTTTACTCGCTGTTGAAACCTGGAGTTTTTCCCATCATATTTGGTGAAGTACTTTATTTTGGTTATGAGCTTTCGCAGTACAGGGTTTTTCTTCAAATAAATCCTTGAACTCTTTTTTGTATCGGATTCATTGTTGATGACTTAGATCGTTTTTTGGAATTTTCCCTTGACCAATTCAAAATGGCTGACCTTTCACAAGTTCCCAAGTTTAGAAAATGCAATGCTAGGGACTGTCATAGGCGTCTTCCAAAGGCTTCTCTCGACCCTCACACTGTTTGTTCCAATTGTCGGTGTAAAACCTGTCAATTGGAAGATCGGTGTGAGGAATGCGTGGGCCTTTCGGAATTCGATTTTATCGAATTTGAGAAGTATACACGCAGACTAGAGAGAGATAGGGTAAGGAGAAGTTCTTCTAGGTCGGTAGATTTTTCCTCTCCTCATGCCCCTCAACCTAATCCTTCCCCTGTAGTGGTTGTTCCTAACCCCCCTCCTAGCACTCAGGAACCATCGATGGCTGACATGATGCGTGCTATCCATGCCTTGGGGGAGAGAGTTGAGTCCCTTGCAAGTGACCGCAATCAACTCATGGCGGATGTTAAGGAACTAAAGTGCCAAAGTGCCGCGGGAAGTGATAAAGTGCCAAGTGTTTCTCAAAGTGTTGTGAACAGTGTTGCGCTTGAGGGTTCGTCTGTTCGTGCCTGTCGTCCTCCTAGTCCGGGACCTCTTGCAAGCTCCCAAGCCCAGGGGAGAAGCAATGTCGTACGACGCATGGGTTCGAGAGGCTTTGATCAGCGAACAGACGTTCCCTCTATGGTATCAGGCGTATCTCCCCAAGATAGCCCCTACCAACGTAAGACGAGAGAGCCCGTTTTTACCTCGTCGTCCGAAGGTGTTTCTCGTAAGAAACTTTGGACCAAGGTCTCACGACCTTTGAAGCGTAAGTCGGTCCCTTCAGGACAAGTCCAACGTCCCGGTTGTAGCCACTGGGTCAGTTCGGACTCGTTGCTGTCATCTGATGACTGCTCACCGCCTAAGAGAGGCAAAGCGGTACCGCCTCAGTCGCTCACCCCGTCTGTTGCCGCACCTGCTGCCGTAGACCCTAAATGGGTATTGCTACAGGACATGCAGTCCAAGCTTGCGTCCTTGATGGAGGACTTCAATGCGGAGAAGGTTGCTGCTGAACCTTCTGGCCAACAACCATCCAAGCGGTCTGTTGTGCGTCCTGTTGACGCTGAGGTTACTTTCTCGCGTCTACCAGTCGAGGTTGTACCCCCACCGATGCGACCCAGTGTGGTTTGCCAGCCGCACGTTGACGTTAGGCGACGCACGGAGGTGGTTGTTGACGTTCAGGACGTTCAACAACCATCAGAGGTGACTTGTTTTGACGCGGTGCGTCAACCTCCGCAACCCGGTATGGTGTTGACTGCACAACCCAGACGGTCTAAACAGTCTCGGGTGGACGCTGTGCGTCCTCGTGCACCCATGGTTGTTGACAGTTCACAGACTGTGCAGCAGTTCCATGACGTTGCGTCCGGATCCGTCACGCATGCACCAGTGCGACCGGACTCAGCGAGCCAGACGTTGCCTACTCCGTTGCCGTTTCCTCATCAGTTTTCGGATGAGGAACTATCAGATGAGGACGTTGCTGAACCGCAAGAGGATCAACCTTCAGAGCTTGACGAACCTAAGGCAACTCAACCATCATTGGACTTTAGAAAAGTCATGGCTGTATTTAAGGAGTTGTTCCCTGACCACTTTGTTTCTGTGGCTCCGCGTTCGCCGCCGTCAGAGTTTGTGTTACGCGTGCCTGCTACCACACCTGCCTTTACTAGACTCGTTCTCTCTCGTTCATCCAAGAGAGCTTTGCGGCTGTTGGGAGACTGGTTAGAGACTAAGAAGAGTTTAGGAAAGACAGCATTTGCCTTTCCCCCATCTAAACTCTCGTCTAGATCGAGCGTCTGGCATGCCACGGGAGAAGTTCTCGGCTTGGGAGTTCCTGCCTCTGCCCAGGGCGACTTCTCAAGTCTTGTAGACTCTCCCCGCCGCCTTGCCATGAGACGCTCGAAGATTTGTTGGTCACCATCGGACCTGGACCACCTTCTTAAAGGGATTTTTAGGGCTTTCGAAGTCTTTAACTTCCTAGACTGGTGCCTAGGAGCCCTGAGCAGGAAGATCTCTTCTGCAGATAAGGACGTTTCCTTGCTCATTATGTCCTGCATGGACAAGGCCGTCCGTGTGATGGGTCCAACGAGCTAGCCGCCTCATTCACGTCTGGAGTCCTGAAGAAGCGAGAGTCTCTATGTTCTTTCCTGTCTGCTGGAGTGACGCCATGCCAAAGATCCGAGCTACTCTTTGCTCCCCTTTCCAAGTGCCTGTTTCCTGAAGTCGTGGTAAAGGAAATTGCCCTATCTTTAGTTCAGAAGGACACCCACGATCTAGTTGCGTCCTCGGCTCGCAAAGCTCCCCCTTTGCCTACAGTGTCTGCTAGACCGAGGTTAGACACTCCAGCGTCTCGCTTTATTCCTCCCTTTCGTGGCAGAGCCTCCAGCAGAGGAGGTGCTCGTGCCGAAGGGAAGCGAGGGAAGAGGAAAGGATCCAAGTCCTCTAAGGGCAGAGTCTGACTGCCCGCAACTTCAGACAGCAGTAGGAGCCAGACTCAAGAACTTCTGGCAAGCCTGGGAGAGGAGAGGCGCAGATCAACAATCTGTGAAGTTACTCAGAGAGGGGTACAAGATCCCTTTTGTACGCAAACCCCCTCTAGTGACGTCCCCCATCGATCTCTCTCCCAGGTACAGAGAGGTAGAAAAGAGACAAGCCCTGAAACTGGAAGTGTCTCTTGCTAGAGAAGGGAGCGGTGGTCAAAGTCTCGGACCTTCAATCACCGGGGTTTTACAACCGTCTCTTCCTAGTATCAAAGAAGACAGGAGGGTGGAGACCGGTGCTAGACGTCAGTGCTCTGAATGTCTTTGTCACAAAGACAAAGTTTTCCATGGAGACCACAAAGTCAGTCTTAGCAGCGGTCAGAAAGGAAGACTGGATGGTCTCGCTAGACCTAAGGGACGCCTACTTCCACATCCCCATTCACTCAGACTCCCAACCTTTTCTGAGATTCGTCTTCGAAGATGTGGTCTACCAGTTTCGGGCCCTGTGCTTTGGCCTAAGCACAGCTCCTCTCGTATTTACGAGGCTGATGAGGAATGGGGCCAAATTCCTCCACTTATCGGACATCCGAGCCTCCCTTTTTTTGGACGACTGGCTTCTCAGAGCCTCTTCCAGTCGTCGCTGGCTGAAGGATCTCAAGTGGACTCTAGATCTGACCAAGGAATTGGGACTCCTAGTCAATTTGGAAAAGTCGCAGCTGGTCCCATCCCAAACTATTCTGTATTTAGGGATGGAGATTCACAGTCAAGCTTTTCGGGCTTTTCCGTCGACCCCCAGAATAGATCAAGCCCTGTTTTCCATCCAGAAGATGCTGAAGAAAGAACGCTGTTCAGTCAGGCTGTGGATGAGTCTGGTAGGGACGCTGTCATCCCTGGAGCAATTTGTATCACTAGGAAGACTACACCTCCGTCCTCTTCAATTCCATCTGGCTTTCCACTGGAAAAAGGACAAGACGCTAGAGGCGGTCTCGATCCCGATTTCCGGAAAGATGAAGTCTTGTCTGACTTGGTGGAAGGACAATATCAACCTAAGAGAGGGTCTTCCCCTGGCTGTTCAGTTACCCAACCACGTTCTCTTCTCGGACGCATCGGACTTGGGCTGGGGCGCGACGCTGGACGGTCGGGAATGCTCAGGTCTGTGGAACACGAGTCAGAGGAGCATGCATATCAACTGCAAGGAGCTGTTGGCAGTTCATCTGGCCTTGAAAAGCTTCGAGTATCTCCTTCGAGGCAAAGTGGTGGAAGTGAACTCGGACAACACCACGGCCTTGGCGTACATCTCCAAACAAGGAGGTACCCACTCACTGACGTTGTACGAGATTGCAAGGGACCTGCTCATCTGGTCAAAAGATCGAGACATCTCCCTAGTAACGAGGTTCATCCAGGGCGACTTGAACGTCATAGCAGATTGTCTCAGTCGGAAAGGGCAAGTAATTCCAACAGAATGGACCCTCCACAAAGATGTGTGCAAGAGACTTTGGGCCACTTGGGGTCAACCAACCATAGATCTCTTTGCAACCTCGCTGACCAAGAGGCTTCCAATCTATTGCTCTCCAGTCCCGGACCCAGCAGCAATACATATAGATGCCTTCCTCCTAGATTGGTCACACCTGGATCTCTACGCATTCCCACCGTTCAAGATTGTCAACAAGGTACTGCAGAAGTTCGCCTCTCACGAAGGGACAAGGTTGACGTTAGTTGCTCCCCTCTGGCCCGCGAGAGAATGGTTCACCGAGGTACTTCGATGGTTAGTAGACGTTCCCAGAAGTCTGCCTCTAAGAGTAGACCTTCTACGTCAGCCGCACGTAAAGAAGGTACACCAAAGCCTCCACGCTCTTCGTCTGACTGCCTTCAGACTATCGAAAGACTCTCGAGAGCTAGAGGCTTTTCGAAGGAGGCAGCCAGTGCGATTGCTAGAGCAAGGAGAGCGTCTACCATTAGAGTCTACCAATCGAAGTGGGAAGTCTTCCGAGACTGGTGCAAGTCAGTTTCTGTATCCTCGACCAGTACCTCTGTAGCCCAATTAGCTGATTTTCTCTTATACCTGAGAAAAGGACGATCCCTTTCAGCTCCCACTATCAAGGGCTACAGAAGCATGTTGGCATCGGTCTTCCGGCATAGAGGCTTAGATCTTTCCAACAATAAAGATCTGCAAGACCTCCTTAAGTCTTTTGAGACCACTAAGGAGCGTCGTTTGGCTACACCTGGGTGGAATTTAGACGTGGTACTAAGATTCCTCATGTCAGACAGGTTTGAGCCTTTACAGTCAGCCTCCCTGAAAGATCTCACTCTTAAGACTCTTTTCCTGGTATGCTTAGCCTCGGCCAAAAGAGTCAGTGAGATTAATGCCTTCAGCAAGAACATCGGATTTTCGTCGGAAAAAGCTACTTGTTCGCTGCAACTTGGTTTTCTAGCAAAAAATGAGCTACCTTCTCGGCCTTGGCCTAAATCTTTCGATATTCCCAGCTTATCGGAGATCGTAGGCAATGAACTAGAAAGAGTCTTATGCCCTGTTAGAGCTCTTAAGTTCTATTTAAAGCGTACTAAACCTTTACGAGGCCAATCTGAAGCTTTATGGTGTTCAGTTAAGAAACCATCCTTGCCTATGTCAAAGAACGCTTTGTCATACTTTATCAGATTGTTAATACGAGAAGCTCATTCACATCTGAGTGAGGAAGACCGAGCTTTGCTTAAGGTTAAGACGCACGAGGTTAGAGCTGTAGCAACTTCCGTGGCCTTTAAGCAAAATAGATCTCTGCAAAGTATAATGGACGCAACCTATTGGAGAAGCAAGTCAGTGTTCGCGTCATTTTACTTGAAAGATGTCCAGTCTCTTTACGAGAACTGCTACACACTGGGACCATTCGTAGCAGCGAGTGCAGTAGTGGGTGAGGGCTCAACCACTACAATTCCCTAATTCCATATCCTTTTAATCTGTCTCTTGAAATGTTTTTAATGTTGTTTTTTATGGGTTGTCCGGAAGGCTAAGAAGCCTTTCGCATCCTGGTTGATTTGGCGGGTGGTCAAAGTCATTTCTTGAGAGCGCCCAGATTAGGGGTTTGATGAGGTCCTGTTGTATGGGTTGCAGCCCTTGATACTTATGCTCCTAGGGGTCTGTCAGCATCCTAAGAGGATCGCGAGGCTCCGTAAGGAAGACGTACTTACAAGGCAGAGTAATCGTCTAAGTCGACTTCCTTACCAGGTACCTATTTATTTTGTTTTCGTTATATTGATAACTTCCAAAATGAAATAAAAACTCTTAGCTTAAACGATGTAAACATATTTTACTGGTCTCTACCCACCACCCTGGGTGTGAATCAGCTATATATATTCACCGGCTAAGTTAAATATTTAAAAATGATATTTTAATTATAAAATAAATTTTTGAATATACTTACCCGGTGAATATATAAATTAAATGACCCTCCCTTCCTCCCCAATAGAGACGCAGTGGGATGAGAAGAAATTGAGTCTTTGTTTACATCGAGTATGGTGTCTGGCCGACAGTTGGCACTGGTGGGCACACCCGCAACCTGTATTGCGATCGCTGGCGAGTTTTACTGTTTTTTTGTCTGTCGAGCAACAGAGTTGCAGCTATATATATTCACCGGGTAAGTATATTCAAAAATTTATTTTATAATTAAAATATCATATTTCTATACTTTCTTAAACAGAAATACAGCTTATTTTCTATACTAAAATTATAAATATTTCGGTAATAAATGTTTCTTTTAAAGAAACAAAAATTGTGCATTCAATTACAGTTCAACACTGATTCTCTCTCTCTCTCTCTCTCTCTCTCTCTCTCTCTCTCTCTCTCTCTCTCTCCTCTCTCTCTCTCTCTCTCTCTCTCTCTCTCTCTCTCTTTAATCATAGCTTAAAATATTTGATTTCGTTTCGGAAGCATTATTGCATTCTAGAAAATTACAATTACATAAGTAATTAATTGTGCTTTAATTAAACATTTATGTACTTTTGTTTTAAATTTCGGGTTTAGTTTAACAATCGAAGTATTTTGGGTGCTGTGATCAGATCTGCTGATGCACATACAAATCAATAACAAAGAGTATTGTTTATACTATTCCTTAACTTATTCAAAACATTTACCATATATTGTTGATATAGTATTACATAAGCACTGATGTGTTATAAGCTATCATAATTTTCATTCACAGTAATACATTTATAACTCTCTCTCTCTCTCTCTCTCTCTCTCTCTCTCTCTCTCTCTCTCTCTCTCTCTCTCTCTCTCTCTCTCTCTCTCTCTCTCTCTCTCTCTCTCTCTCACACAGATGTTTTTGCCTTATAATTCTTGCTTGCTAATTCATATGATTATCAGAATGGACCAACATCTGAACTGTGGTATTTGTGTGCACTGTATATGAAAGCGCTGTATCAGAGTATATTGTATTATTGCATAGACAATAGGAGATTTTTTATTGTAATCAGTGATTCTCTCTCTCTCTCTCTCTCTCTCTCTCTCTCTCTCTCTCTCTCTCTCTCTCTCTCTCTCTCTCTTTTGTGCATTTTTCACCATGATTTTTGTGCACTTTTGTTTTCCAAAATACAAAAATGTGTCTATTGTGGTATTAGTGGTCTATACTAGAGTATTGTATTATTGTATAAACTTGATGAGTTTTTTCACAAGTCAGTAAATTTGGGTAATATAGTTAAACTTTGCATGATTCCTAATAGATAACAATAATTTGATTGTAGAATTGTTTAAACTTACTCAGGTTCCTGAGCAAAGTTTTTTATACAGTATTATGTACAGTACTGTATTATATAGAAATGAATAAGTTTTAGTAATCTGTGTATTATTCCATTCCAGTTTCTTACAACCACATAGCTATCCTGTGGTTAATCCGGATGGCTCAGAATATCCGTCTGGTTTTTGGGTAAATCGCTCTGAAGTATACAAATTAGATTTGAAATCCGATCTGAAGCCAGCTTTCTTGTCCGTCCCCTTTCCGGAAGCTGGAGATTGGTTCATGATAGCCTTTATTAGTGAAACATCCAATCGCATCACTCAGGCAGTAAGTTGTTGAATATTGGAGTAGCATATTTTATTAAGGAATTAATTTTTGTACACAATTAGCATTTACAAGGAAAGCAAAGAGATAATACCTTACATAGAATCATTATAAAAAGCTTTGTACTTCACTTTTTCTTGTTCAGAATTTAAAATCTGTATTACAAAGATTCTTTTTTCAATATTAATCTTACCCGGTGATCATGTAGCTGCAGCTCTGCTGCCCGACAGAAAAAACCTACGGGCGGGATACGCCAGCGATCGCTATACAGGTGGGGGTGTACAACAACAGCGCCATCTGTTGAGTAGGTACTCAGGTACTTCTTGTCAACAAGAACCAATTTTCTCTGTCGTGCCACCGGCAAGACCTACTTGATACGCTGTTGTTTCTGGAGTTGATTTTCACGCTATTTGGTGATGTATTCTCTCTAGTTATTAGCTTTCGCTGTACAGGAGTTATCATCAATACCTTATCAAGCTTTATTGATTAGATTTTGGATTATTTGTTGACGACTTGGATAGATTTTGGATTTCCCCCTTTGACTAATTCAAGATGTCTGACCCTACTCAAGTCCCCAAGTACAGGCAGTGTAGCGCTAGGGACTGTTCTAGGCGTCTTCCGAAGGCCTCTATCGATCCTCACACCGTTTGTTCCAATTGTAGGGGTAAAGCCTGTCAATTGGAAGATCGATGTGAGGAATGCGCTGGGCTTTCGGAATTCGATTTTCAAGAATTCCTTAAGAATGCACGTAGGCTAGAGAAGGATAGGATCAGGAGGAGTTCTTCTCGCTCTTTTGATTTTTCCTCTCCCCATGCCCCTCAACCTATTCCTTCCCCTGTAGTGGTTGCACCCGACCCTTCTACTAGCTCTCAGCAACCCTCGATGGCGGACATGATGCGTGCCATTCAGGCTCTTGGTGACCGAGTTGAGTCATTAGCGAATGACCGCAATCAACTCTTAGCCGACGTCAAAGAGTTGAAGGAGAAAAGTGCAGTGGGAAGTGTAGTGAGTGCAAGTGCTGTGAAAAGTGTCAGTGTTACGCATGAGGGTGCATCTGTTCGTGCCAGTCGTCCTCCCAGTCTGGGACCTCTTGCAAGCTCCCAAGCCCAGGGGAGAAGCAATGTCGAAGGACCAAAGGGTTCGACAGGCCTTGATCAGCGTACAGATGTACCCTCAGTGGTTGCGGACGTATCTTGCAGAGATCGTCCCACCCACAAACAGACGAGTGAGCCCATTCATTCCTCGTCTGCGGAAGAAGTTTCTCGTCAGAAACGCTGGACCAAGGTCTCACGACCTCTCAAGCGCAAGGTCCCTTCCGAGCGAGTCCAACGGCCCAGGTGTAGCCACTGGGTCAGTTCGGACTCGCCGCAGTCTTCCGAAGACTGCACACCTCCCAAGAGAGGTAGAGTGGTTCCGCAGCAGGCAATCACTCCGTCTGTTGCTGCACCAACCGCTGTAGACCCTAAGTGGTCTTTGCTGCAGTCTATGCAGACTCAGCTAGCTTCCTTC
This sequence comes from Palaemon carinicauda, assembly GCF_036898095.1. Lineage (NCBI taxonomy): Eukaryota > Metazoa > Arthropoda > Malacostraca > Decapoda > Palaemonidae > Palaemon > Palaemon carinicauda. The sequence continues at coordinate 50,925,321 of NC_090762.1, read as the reverse complement.
ATGCAGGAGTATCGTGCTGAGAAGGTTGAAGCTGCACCCGTTAACCCACAACCTGCCACGGTTTTGCGCTCAGCTGACACTGCGGCTGCCTGCTCCCACACTCCGGCTGTGAGAGCTCCACCACCGATGCGCAGTCGACCCTGCCAGACGCATGTTGACGTTAGCCGACGTGCGGCACCCTCCGTTGACATGCGTGAGCTACCGCATCAGCAGTGGGAAGGTACTGTCAAGCTGCCGTGTTTTGACGCAATGCGGCAGTCTCCGCAACCCACGGCAGTCCCCACCACGCACCACCACTCCGCTTTTGTTGTTGCCAGCTCTCAGACTGACCAGCAGCGGCATGATGTTGGATCCAGTGCAGCTACGCATGCACCCGTGCTGCCGGATTCAGCCGTTCAGCTTTCTTCTCCTCCTTTGCCGCTTCCTCCTCAGCATTCGGATGAAGGAATCTCTGATGACGACGAAGCTGCTCATTTGGACGATCAACACTCCGACATAGATGAACCCAAGACTACGCCTCCCTCCTTAGACTTTAGGAAAGTCCTTGCTCTGTTTAGGGAGTTGTATCCGGACCAGTTTGTGTCTGCAGCCCCACGCTCACCTCCCTCTGAGTTCGCTTTAGGCATGCAGTCAGCAGCTCCTGCCTTTACGAAGCTCGTACTCGCGCGCTCATCCAAGAGAGCTTTAAGGGTACTGGGAGAGTGGTTGCAGGCCAAGAAGCAACTTGGGAAGACGTCCTTCATCTTTCCCCCCACCAAGCTTGCTTCCAAATCTAGCGTCTGGTATGCCACGGGAGAAGATCTCGGCTTGGGAGTTCCTGCCTCTGCCCAGGGCGACTTCTCAAGTCTGGTAGACTCTCCCCGCAGACTGGCTATGAGACGCTCCAAGATTTGCTGGACCTTTTCGGACATGGACCATCTTTTAAAGGGAGTTTTCCGTGCGTTTGAGATCTTCAACTTCCTGGACTGGTGTTTGGGAGCGTTGAGCAGAAAGACCTCCCCTTCGGATAAGGACTCTGCCATGCTCATCATGTCATGCATGGACAAAGCCATTCGGGATGGATCTGGCGAGCTTGCGGCTTCTTTCGTGTCTGGAGTTCTTAAGAAGCGAGATCACCTTTGCTCCTTCTTGTCGGCGGGAATCACACCATGTCAGAAGTCAGAGCTGATGTTTGCTCCGCTATCCAAGTGTCTCTTTCCTGAAGAGCTGATCAAGGGGATTGCCGCCTCGTTGATCCAGAAAGACCCCCATGACCTGGTGGCGTCATCCGCACGTAAAGTCACAGCTTTACCTTCCGTGCCTAGACCTAGGATGGACACACCAGCGTCTAGGTTCATTCCGCCCTTTCGTGGCAGAACCTCCAGCAGAGGAGGTACCCGTGCCGATAGTCAACGTGGCAAAAAGAAGAAGGGTTCCAAGTCCTCAAAAGGCAGAATCTGACTGCCATCTTCTCCAGACTGCAGTGGGAGCCAGGCTCAAGAACTACTGGCAGGCCTGGGAGAACAGAGGTGCAGACGCACAGTCTGTGAAGTTACTCAGAGAGGGGTACAGGATTCCATTCTTGCGCAAGCCCCCTCTAGCAACAACTCCCATCGACCTCTCTCCCAGGTACAGAGAGGAGGACAAGAGGCTAGCTTTACAGCAAGAGGTGTCTCTCTTGCTACAAAAGGGAGCGGTAGTCATAGTCCGGGACCATCAATCCCCGGGCTTCTACAACCGTCTCTTCTTAGTAGCGAAGAAGACAGGAGGGTGGAGACCGGTGCTGGACGTCAGTGCTCTAAATGTCTTTGTCACCAAGCAGACGTTCACCATGGAGACGACGAAGTCGGTGCTAGCATCGGTCAGGAAGGAAGACTGGATGGTCTCGTTAGACCTAAAGGACGCGTACTTTCACGTCCCCATCCACCCAGATTCCCAACCTTTCCTAAGGTTCGTCTTTGGGAAGGTGGTTTACCAGTTCCAAGCCCTGTGCTTTGGCCTAAGCACGGCACCTCTAGTGTTTACCAAGCTGATGAGGAATATTGCCAAATTCCTGCATTTAGCAGACATCAGAGCCTCCCTCTATTTGGACGACTGGCTTTTAAGAGCTGCGTCAAGTCGTCGCTGTCTGGAGAATCTCAAATGGACTATGGATCTGACCAAGGAATTGGGTCTCCTGGTCAATATAGAAAAGTCCCAACTCGTCCCATCCCAAACTATAGTCTATCTAGGTATGGAGATTCAGAGTCAAGCTTTTCGGGCTTTTCCGTCGGCCCCAAGGATCAACCAAGCCCTAGTATGCATCCAGAGCATGCTGAGAAGGAACCGATGCTCAGTCAGGCAGTGGATGAGTCTAACAGGGACACTTTCATCGCTGGCCCTGTTCATCGAGTTAGGGAGACTCCACCTCCGACCCCTTCAGTATCACCTAGCTGCTCACTGGAGAAAGGACATGACGCTAGAAGCGGTCTCAGTTCCTATATCCGAAGAGATGAAGTCTGCACTGACTTGGTGGAAGAACAACATTCTTCTCAAGGAAGGTCTACCACTGGCTGTTCAGACCCCCGACCACCTTCTCTTCTCGGACGCATCAGACACGGGCTGGGGTGCGACACTGGACGGTCGGGAATGCTCGGGCACGTGGAATCCGGATCAAAGAGCACTTCACATCAACTGCAAGGAGCTACTGGCAGTTCATCTGGCCTTGAGAAGCTTCAAGTCCCTCCTTCTAGGCAAGGTGGTGGAGGTGAACTCCGACAACACTACAGCCTTGGCGTACATCTCCAAGCAAGGAGGGACTCATTCGAGGACGTTGTTCGAGATCGCAAGGGACCTCCTCACCTGGTCAAGAGATCGAAAGATATCGCTTGTAACGAGGTTCATTCAAGGCGACATGAACGTCATGGCAGACCGCCTCAGCCGGAAGGGTCAGATCATCCCTACAGAATGGACCCTTCACAAGAATGTTTGCAACAGACTATGGGCCCTGTGGGGTCAGCCCACCATAGATCTGTTCGCTACCTCGATGACCAAGAGGCTCCCAAATTATTGCTCACCGATTCCGGACCCAGCAGCAGTTCACGTAGATGCCTTTCTTCTGGATTGGTCCCATCTAGACCTTTATGCGTTCCCCCCGTTCAAGATTGTCAACAAGGTACTGCAGAAGTTCGCCTCTCACGAAGGGACAAGGTTGACGTTGGTTGCTCCCCTCTGGCCCGCGAGAGAATGGTTCACCGAGGTACTGCAATGGCTAGTAGACGTTCCCAGGACTCTTCCTCTAAGAGTGGACCTTCTGCGTCAGCCGCACGTAAAGAAGGTACACCCAAGCCTCCACGCTCTTCGTCTGACTGCCTTCAGACTATCGAAAGACTCTCAAGAGCTAGAGGCTTTTCGAAGGAGGCAGCCAGAGCGATTGCCAGAGCAAGGAGGACATCCACTCTCAAGGTCTACCAGTCAAAATGGGAAGTCTTCCGAAGCTGGTGCAAGGCGAATTCAGTATCCTCAACCAGTACCTCTGTAACGCAGATAGCTGACTTCCTTTTACACCTAAGGAATGTAAGATCCCTATCAGCTCCTACGATCAAAGGTTACAGAAGCATGTTGGCAGCAGTCTTCTGCCACAGAGGCTTAGATCTTTCCACCAACAAAGATCTACAGGACCTCCTTAAGTCTTTTGAGACCTCAAAGGAGCGTCGGTTAGCCACACCAGGTTGGAACTTAGACGTGGTTTTAAGGTTCCTGATGTCAGCAAGGTTCGAACCGCTTCAATCAGCCTCTTTTAAAGATCTCACTTTGAAGACTCTTTTCCTCGTTTGCTTAGCAACAGCTAAAAGAGTCAGTGAGATACACGCCTTCAGCAGGAACATAGGATTTACATCTGAAACGGCTACATGTTCCTTACAGCTTGGTTTTTTAGCTAAAAACGAGCTCCCTTCTCGTTCTTGGCCCAAATCGTTCGAGATTCCAAGTCTGTCCAGTTTGGTTGGAAACGAACAAGAGAGAGTACTATGCCCAGTAAGAGCTCTTAAGTACTATTTAAGACGTACGAAGCCATTACGAGGACAATCAGAAGCTTTATGGTGTTCTATTAAGAAACCTGCTTTACCGATGTCGAAGAACGCAGTCTCTTATTACATCAGACTTTTGATTAGAGAAGCCCATTCTCATCTGAATGAGGAAGACCATGCTTTGCTGAAGGTAAGGACACATGAAGTTAGAGCTGTCGCTACTTCAGTGGCCTTCAAACAAAACAGATCTCTGCAGAGTGTAATGGATGCAACCTATTGGAGAAGCAAGTCAGTGTTCGCATCATTTTACCTTAAAGATGTCCAGTCTCTTTACGAGAACTGCTACACCCTGGGACCATTCGTAGCAGCGAGTGCAGTAGTAGGTGAGGGCTCAACCACTACATTCCCATAATCCCATAACCTTTTTTAATCTTTCTCTTGAAATGCTTTTTATTGTTGTTTTTGGGTTGTACGGAAGGCTAAGAAGCCTTTCGCATCCTGGTTGATTTGGCGGGTGGTCAAATTCTTTCTTGAGAAGCGCCGAGATTAGAGGTTGTGATGTGGTCCTTTAGTATGGGTTGCAGCCCTTCATACTTCAGCACCTAGGAGTCGCTCAGCATCCTAAGAGGATCGCTAGGCTCAGTAAGGAAGACGTACTTAAAAAGGCAGAGTAATTGTTCAAGTCGACTTCCTTACCAGGTACTTATTTATTTTATGTTTGTTATTTTGAATAACTGCTAAAATGAAATACGGGATACTTAGCTTCTATTGTTAACATGTATGCTGGTCTCCACCCACCCCCCTGGGTGTGAATCAGCTACATGATCACCGGGTAAGATTAATATTGAAAAATGTTATTTTCCTTGGTAAAATAAATTTTTGAATATACTTACCCGGTGATCATGAATTAAAGGACCCTCCCTTCCTCCCCATAGAGACCCAGTGGACCGAGGAGAAAATTGGTTCTTGTTGACAAGAAGTACCTGAGTACCTACTCGACAGATGGCGCTGTTGTTGTACACCCCCACCTGTATAGCGATCGCTGGCGTATCCCGCCCGTAGGTTTTTTCTGTCGGGCAGCAGAGCTGCAGCTACATGATCACCGGGTAAGTATATTCAAAAATTTATTTTACTAAGGAAAATAACATTTTGCTTTTAATTCCTAAATTCCTACCATTTTGATGGTAGGTGTAACTTAAGAATGATGAAACCCTTATATTTTCAGACAATGTCACAATATCTTGCATAGTTTGAACCAGCATCAAGTTGTTATATCTGATAATTTTAAAGAAATTACCTTATCGTAATTGAATTGTATGGGTTATGGGTAAGAAATAGAATGATTGCATGGTAATGTAGATCTTGAATCACAGTTTTATTCAAATATAGAAAAGTCTAAATTGAGAATTATGGAGCTGGGAATATTAATTTTTTCTCAGTTATGTTTTCAGCCAAAAATATAATTTGTAGAGTGAAAAAATTTATTTCATGCACAAACCCATGCCTTTATATTAGCCTAATCTGAAGTAGCAGCAGTCTCCAGACATATTAAAAAAAAGATGTCATGTTTTTTGCCTTAGAGTAAACATGTAGTATTTGTAGTCCTAGCCGATGATTAAATTTGCAGTGCACAGTTCTTTCATATGTCCATTGAGAAGGTGAAACACATTTATATCACTTTAATGAAAAGTAAGCATTATCAAAGAAAAGGTTTGCCTAGTGATACCACTTAAGGCTTTCTTAACACAGATTTTATATCTGTTAATTAATTTAATAGTAAAAGATGAAAGGAAGGTGAAGAAAGAGCTAATTAAAAGAATATACAGTAGATATTGAAAAGAAAATGAAAAAGTCAAAAGTGGGTATGAAGATAGTGTCAGCAATTATAGCAACAAAAAGTTGTTTGTAGACACCACTATCAAATATGTAGAAAAATGGTGCAGAAGATGTATATGGGGTAACAGCAGAGAAAGGTTAGAGAAAAGATAAGCATTTGGTGGCAGAATCAGAATGTAGAAAGTTCAGGTAAGAAGAAGAAAGTCTTCAAGCTAAGGAAGTCGGCCAACAGATATATTCAGGGAAAGGAGGGAGATATGGGCAAGAATGGTTGAGGAATAGAATATGAATATCAACAGAGTAGAGGAGAAAAATATTCCATATAGAATAGCAAAGTGGTGTGGAAAGGATGGACACTATGAAAGAACAAAATTCATTACATAAAAAAGATGCAAATGGACAAATTAACAATGTTAGAAATTAAAAAATATACAGAAAAGATTGGGTAGTAAATTAAGAGAATGAACAAATTCTGGAGGAAAGTCGAAAGGACCCTCAGAAAGAGCGAGTCTTCCACAATTACAAGTGACCTAATAAAAACACCATGATAATCTTTAATCTGCAATTGTTCCGTAACTGAAATACAAACCACGCTATTTGCATGGGGTAATTACTTCGGCGTAGCTGAATGACGAGCCATAAGAATTTTAACGAGGGTTTACTACCCCGCCGCTAGTTAGCGGGGGTTAGGGAAGGGTAGCTATCTAACCCCCCCACCCCTCACACACACCGGTGAATGCTTCACTTTACTTTTGGCTCGAGCGGAGAACAGACCTGTCTGCTCTCTGCCTCGCTTTGACTGCCATATTTAATCTGTTTTTGCTTTTTCTTTTCCAGTGTGTTTGAAGTTGGCCTCTACTGACTATGCGTACATGCCCTGGACTTCCCGGCTGCCCTTTTGGGACCTTTATGTCGGCGGTCGACACCGATCCCCACACCTTGTGTCCTCACTGTAGGGGCCAACGGTGTGATAGCGGTAATGTATGTATCGAATGTAGGGAGTGGTCAACCTCCCAGTGGGAGAGGTTTGCCCAGCGCCGGAAGAAAAAGTCTAAAAGGAATCTTTCTCCTTCAGAGGCTTCTTTGTAGAGAGAAAATTCCAAGACTTCTTCTTCCGTAGCCCTTTCCTCCTCCGAAGCTCCCCCTCGAGCGGTCTCTTCCGAGAGGCCAGCGAGTGGTAGCGAAGACCGTACTGCTGTTGACCGATCCCGGGGTGCGGGAGAGGTAGTTGCCTCCCATAGCGAGGCGGCTGCCCCGCCTCCCCCGGAGGAGGATATGAACATTGATTTACCTGTGAATAATCATGATTTATTGCAGCTTTGGGCTTCCTTGGGGCTGCAGGGTTCGCCCTCCAGGGAAGCCCTGTTTGACATGATCAAACTTGGTGCAGCTGTCAAACAATCGCCAACTACAGCAGGGATAGATCCTCTGTCTGTTGTTGACGTTGTTGTGATGGAGGCATCTCGTGGGTCTAGTCAAACCCCCGTTCCTGTTGCTGAGGTAGCTGAAGGCTTAGATTCCCCCTCCGAACACCTTTCGAGGGAGGATCTAAGTCCTACGGTCTCTCCTTCAGGTGATTCTCCCCCACGGGGGAGTTCACTCACAGAGACTCCTCTTCGTAGGCCCTATGATGGTCAGCCTGCTGACCCCACGGCCCCTCGTGAGCATATAAGGCGGAAGGCTCGTCCTCCCCTTCGCCATAGAGGCCTTCCTTCCCCTCATAAGGGAGTTAGGAGGCGCCTCTTCAGCTCGTCGTCACCACAGTCCTCTGTGGAGGAGACGACTCGCCGTTCGCCGATCCTGCCAGCTACCACCTTAGACCTCTCCGGGGATCGTTCGCGATCCCCTTCGGATGATGGTCGTCCTTCGGGACTCTGTGACCAGTCTCCCTCCAGACCTGCTGACCTGCCATCACCTTTCGAGGATGCTGATGCGCGTTACGCGCCACCTGATCCTGCCACTGCCCAAGCACCGGGCACTTCGGGGCTTAAGGGCCTTGAGCGCAAACCTGCGCCTCCTGCCCTCAAGCGCCAGGTTCAACCTGCGCGCCCTCATGCTGCTGCTGCCATCGCCCACCTGCGCCCCAGCGTTTCCCGGTTTCTGCTACGTCGCGCGCAGTTCAAGAGGCTCCTACGTTAGCGCACAGGCGCTCACAGGTACCTCTGGACTCGCAGCGCCCACTCCACCAACCTCTCACGCCCACGCGAGCGCGAGATTCCTGTGACATGCGATCCTTTCGCGCGCGATCCTGGTCAGGGCCCATCACGTGACCTCCAGCGCGAGCGTCGCCTGGCGGATAGGACATCGTCTCGTTCCCCTCTCCGCAAGCGCAGAACAGCGCGCTCGCCAGAGGAGGGGCGGTTCCCGGACAGGCCTAAGGACACTTTTGTTTCAGCTTATCAGGCGAACCCTCATTTGTCGACTCCTCCAAGGGATCGAACGATCCCCTTTCCTCCAGAGGGAGTGTCCGACAGCGCGACTGTCAGCCAGCAGCCCTTGTTCGGGACCCTGGTCAGAGCTCTTGTGCAGGCTATGAAGCCCGTCCTCTCTGACGTGGGTCACAAATCAGTGGCGGCTTCCTCCCCCCTGAAGAGGAAGAGAGGAGTCCCTTCCGTGGAAACACCTCCGAGGACTATTCTGTCTCCTCGCAGATCCTTGCGCAAGGCTCCTTCCCCTCCCCCGACTTTCTCTCCCTCCCCTGCGGATGAGGATTACCCATCCTCAGGAGAGTCGGACGAGCCGAACCGTTCCCCCATCGCACCAATGGGGGAAACTCCGCCTCTCCCTGAGAAGTCTTCTCGTCCAGGGGTGGAAAAGAGCCTGCACCCATCGTTACTCGAGTCCTGTATCCCTCCCAGGAGGGAACTGAAGGACTCTAAGACGATCCCCAAGTCATCAACAAGGATCAGACAGGAGCCAGCTAGAACTTCCGAGGATGTCCACGTGTCCCCCCAGGAAGAGCCACGAGGGACAGGAGACTTTGCTGCCAGTCCTTTAGGAGGAGAGCACCAAGAGTCAGAACACGCGTTCTGGCAAATCCTGACCTTCATGAGGAACCTCAACGGGATTCCAGACCGCACCAGGATGCCCAGAGACCCCAGCCAGATGTCAAACCACGAAGTTGCCTGCATGGCACACTTAGCGTGTCTACGGCACACAGAAACCCTCTAGGGCCAGTGCAGCTCTGCCCTGGTCTCAGGGGATGAAGAGTACCAGGGACAAGGTCGAGGGCCAGCTCTCTGAGCTTGCCTCCTCCAGTAGATCCAGCGCCAGTAACAAGCTCCTCCCTCCTCCTCGAGTCCATCAGAGGAGGTACTTTGAGATCCTTGAGGAGTCTTGTTTGGGTCTTCCTATTCACCACTCCGTGGAAGAACTACCGGGGGAGTCCCTCTAGAGAGAGACTCCAACCGGCACGTGTCCTACGCAGCTACTGAGATCCTAAGCCAGGAGAAGATCGCTAAGTGTGCCATGCAGGCAACTTCGTGGCTTGACATCTGGCTGGGGTCTCTGGGCATCCTGGTGCGGTCTGAGGACCTCTCCAAAGAAAGCACCAGGAAGGCACTGGAGACTTTCTTGCTCTCAGGCACGCGGACCATCGAGTTTCTGGCCCACCAAGTCTCGAGCTTGTGGGCCAATACGATTCTCAAATGACGGGATGCAGTGGCTGAGAGATTCCGCCAGAAGGTTCCCAGTTCGGATGTTAGCAGGCTCAGACACTTCCGTGCTCGGTAAGAGTTTGTTTGAGCCTAAGGACGTGGAGCTTACCGCTGAGAGGTGGAGGAAGTCCAACCAGGATTCCCTCATCCATAGGGCCCTGACATCGAGGCCCTACAAACCTCCAGTGGCCCAACAGCCCCGTCCAGCTAAGGACACAAAGAAGACGACAGCAGCAAAGCCGAAGGTGTCTAAGCCCTTTCCTGCCAAGAGCAGAAGGAGCAAGAAGTCCTCCAGGCGAGGCAAGAACCCTAGAGGAAATGGCCAAGGCTGTAAACGCTAGGGTTGGCAGTCCCCCTGCATGTCCACCAGTGGGGAGGATGCCTACAAAGTTGCGCGGCAAGGTGGCAGCAACTCGGGGCAGATACCTGGATGATTTCCGTAATCGCTCAGGGTTATCGCGTCCCGTTCCCAGCTTCTCTACCTCCCCTGACAGCGAATCCAGTGTCGTTGAGCTCTCTTGCCATGGGATCGGCAAGAGGGCAAGCCCTTTGGGCAGAAGTCCAGACCATGTTGAAGAAGGACGCTCTCCAGGAGGTTGTAGACGGGTCCCCAGGCTTCTACAGTCGACTCTTTCTTGTAAGAAAGGCGTCTGGAGGCTGGAGACCAGTCATCGACCTCTCAACCCTGAACGGGTTCGTCAAACAGACTCCGTTCAGTATGGAGACGGCAGACACGGTCAGACTTGCAGTGAGACCACAAGACTTCATGTGTACACTGGACCTGAAGGACGCGTACTTCCAGATCCCAGTCCATCCGTCTTCAATGAAGTACCTAAGATTTTGCCTAGACAACAAGATCTACCAGTTCAAGGTTCTGTGTTTCGGTCTCTCCACAGCCCCTCAGGTGTTCACCAGAGTGTTCACCCTGATATCTTCGTGGGCTCACAGGATCGGCATCCGTCTCCTTCGTTATCTGGATGACTGGCTGATCCTAGCGGACTCGGAGGCAACCCTTCTTCGCCACTGAGACAAGCTCCTCGAAGTTTGCCAGGATCTAGGGATCATAGTAAATCTCGAAAAGTCCTCTCTGCAGCCCTCTCAGAAACTGGTATATCTAGGCATGGTCATAGACACCAATCTCCACAAAGCCTTCCCATCATACGACAGGATAGCAAGGCTGAGGAAGGTCACGAGGCCTTTCCTCAATCGAGAAGAACTCCCAGCCCAAACGTGGCTGCGTCTCCTCGGCCACCTCTCCTCCCTGGCCCGTCTCGTTCCCAACGGTCGCCTCAGAAGAGATCTCTCCAGTGGCGACTCAAGTCCCGGTGGAATCAAGGTCACGATTCCCCGGACACTTTGGTCCCCGTGGGTCCTGCGGAACGGACGGACCTCCAGTGGTGGGTGGCGGACGAGAACCTACGAGAGGGAGTGGATCTTCTCGTCCTTCCCCCGGATTTGATGTTCTCGGACGCATCAAAGAAAGGGTGGGGGATCCCACGTTCTGAACCACAGGACCTAAGGCCTGTGGTCAGAATCAGAAAAGTACCTTCACATAAACCTGCTAGAAATGAAGGCCGTGTTTCTGGCACTTCAGAAGTTCCACCAAGTCCTGGCGGGCCACTCTGTGGTGGTGATGAGCGACACCACAGTGGTGGCTTATATCAACAAGCAGGGAAGTACCTTTTCAGAACAGCTATCCCATCTTGCAGTAGAGATTCTGAGATGGTCCGAAGTCCACTCGATCACACTAGCGGCTCGCTTCATTCCAGGCAAAAGGAATGTGCTCGCCGATAGACTGAGCAGAGCGACGCAGATAGTGAGTACCGAGTGGTCTTTGGATCCTCAAGTAGCCAACAAAGTCCTGACTTTGTGGGGTTCCCCGACGGTGGATCTGTTCGTTACAGCGCTGAACTTCAAGCTCCCGCTTTACTGCTCCCCGGTCCCGGACCCCATGGCGCTCTGGCAGGATGCCTTCCAACAACGGTGGTACAACGTCGATGTGTACGCCTTTCCTCCGTTCTGTCTGATGAGGAGGGTACTCAACAAGACCAGAATATCGGTCAATCTTTCAATGACCCTCATAGCTCCGCTATGGCATCATGCGGAATGGTTCCCAGACCTTCTGCAACTCCTCACGGAGGTTCCGAGAGAACTCCCTCCACGTCACAAGCTACTCAAACAACCACATGCCAACATCTTCCACAAAGCCGTAGCTTCGCTTCGACTTCATGCCTGGAGACTATCCAGCATCTCCTCACGGAGAGAGGATTTTCGCAACAAGTTGCGAACAGGATGTCTGTTCACCTGTGCAAGTCATCCTCAGGGGTCTTCCAGGCGAAGTGGCGAGTCTTCTGTGGTTGGTGTCGTGGAAGGGGTATCTCTCCACTCGATGCCACTATTCCAGCAATAGCGGTGTTCCTCGTGTATTTGCAGGAGGAAATGCGCCTTACAGTCTCGGCAGTGAAAGGCTATCGCTCAGCCTTAAGTTTTGCCTTCAGGCTTAAAGGAATGGACATTTCTTCCTCTCTGAAACTTTCCCTTCTCATACGGAGTTATAAACTTACCTGCCTTCAGTCGGAAGTGAGACCTCCTCCATGGAACGTGGTTTGAGTTCCAGGCTTCAGATTGCCACCTTACCTGGAAGACGGTTTTCCTGCTAGCATTGGTCTCAGCCAAGCGAGTCAGTGAACTACATGGTCTCTCGTACGACATCGCCCATTCAAGGGGATGGGAGGTAACGTTCAGCTTCGTCCCTGAGTTTGTTGCCAAGACTCAGAATCCGGGAGTGCCGGACCCTAGGTTCGACTCTTTCCAGGTTTCGAGTCTCCGTTCTGTAACAGATGACCCAGACCATCTCCTACTGTGCCCAGTGAGGAGTCTGAGGTTGTATCTTAAAAGAACAGCTGCAGTTCGTCCCCGGGTGCAGGCCCTGTTCGTGAGCACCGGGAAGACGAAGAGGAGGGTCACCAGGAATACTATCTCGGCCTGGATTCGCAAGGTAATACATCTGGCCTTGAATCCTGACCCTTCTCCGTCACGTCGCCCTAGAGCGCATGATGTCGGGCATAGCTACGTCCCTGGCCTTCAAGAAAAATTATTCAGTGATGCAGGTCCTTCAAGCTGGGGTGTGGAAGCGTCAGACCACCTTCACGGCCCACTACCTGCAAGACGTGACACACAGGAGGCTCGATACGTTCTCTATCGGCCCTGTGGTGGCTGCACAACAGCTGGTCTAATCTCAGGCTCCTTAATGGACAAGTAGCAGAAGATTGAGGGCATTGTTACCCGGTTTTAGTGTGCGTGAATGAAAAGATCTGTCTGGCCCTTATTCTTTTCTTCATCCTCTCCTCCCTTGGAGAAAGCAGCATCCTGGGTTCTCTGCACAGCTGACCTCAAACCTCTGCAGGTAAACCATGCTCCCTTGTGTTCCTAGTATTAAGTGTAATACTGTCATGTCCCCATACCCTGACGAGGTGGTATTGGGAGAGTCCTAGCCTAGATTTCCATCTGAAGAACTCCAGGTCAACTTCCTAGGACGAGTCACTGCTCACCTTCACACACAGCTTATGTAGGCCGCAGCAGTTTCACAGCATGCTAGCGAGGAGCAGGGATTCCTTATTTTTTGAGTACTTACACACTCGAATATGGAGTCCCCTGGCAAGCCAAAGTCAGTATGGCAGGGACTTCACCTCCCTACCTAAGGGTTGAGTCACCCCATGTAAATAGCGTGGTTTGTATTTCAGTTACGGAACAAATGACAAATTCGTAGATAATTTGTATTTTTCCTAACTATACAAACCTTAGCTATTTACATATATTTGCCCGCCAGCCCTGTCCCCCGGGATAAGTCCTACCTCCAAGCAAAGTGAAGCATTCACCGGTGTGTGTGAGGGTGGGGGGGGGGGTGGGGGGGTTAGCTAACTACCCCTCCCTACCCCCCGCTAACTAGCGGCGGGGTAGTAAACCCTCGTTAAAATTCTTATGGCTCGTCATTCAGCTACGCCGAAGTAATTACCCCATGTAAATAGCTAAGGTTTGTATAGTTAGGAAAAATACAAATTGTCTACGAATTTGTCATTCTTATGTGAAAGCTTAGTAAAGGATTAAATATGACCCAAAAATATGGGAAAAAGTATTATATTCATTTTATACATACATACATATACCAAGGCACTTCCCCCAATTTTGAGGGGTAGTCGACATCAACAAATGAAACAAAACAAAAAGGGACCTCTACAAAAAGGAATTTGATATACACTGAAAATTACACGGTCTGAAAAATTTTGAAAAGGTGTAAGAGTGAGAATAATTACTGAAAAATTTTGAAAAGGTGTAAGAGTGAGAATAATTACTGAAAAATTTTGAAAAGGTGTAAGAGTGAGAATAATTACAGGAAATGCACCGTGTATACAGAGGAAAAAGCGATGCTATGTATTTGTAGATCTTGAAAAGGTATATGCATGAGTTCTAAAATAAATAGTTATGTGAGCTTTGCAAAGACGAGATGACAGAAAGACTAGTCTAATTTGTAATGTCACTTTACCATATCACTAGATCTATAGGAAAGGCATTGGCAGGGGTGTAAGAAAAGTTTGAAATGAGGGCTAATGTCTATCAGAGATCAATGTTGACCCCCTGTGCTGTTAATTGTAGTAATGAAGGAAGCTAAAAATTAGTGCAGAAATGGTCCCCCTATCCCAAACTGTAATTGAAATCATTTTTATAAGAAATCTGATCCATGTGCATATGTTTCAAAATAATTTACTTTTGAAATGATGATATTGAACTAGTGATGCTGAATCATTCCTAATTCTTATTGAAATGTGATTTAGGGGTCATTTAACACACACACACACACACACACTCTCTCTCTCTCTCTCTCTCTCTCTCTCTCTCTCTCTCTCTCTCTCTCTCTCTCTCTCTCTCTCTCTCTCTCTCTCGTGAGCTTTAAACCTTCAACAAATTGTCATCCCATTCCTAATTGAGTACAATCATCTTATGAGAAAGACCAGATTAATATATGTAGAGGTCCTTGTTTAGAAATTAAAAACAAGACATTGTACTATACACTAATTGCTTGATTATCTCACTTCCCTGAGTGTCAGTGTAAGCATGTTTAGTAATTCATTTTCTGTGGCAAAAGACCACTTGCTTTGAACTCTGCAAGTACCCTTTTTTTTGAGGTCCATAAGATATAAAAAAAAGGATTTTTTTTTTACTCGTTAGCTCATTAATGTTTATTTTCTTATGGATAAAATAACATTTTATCTTTTTGTTAGAGATCATTAGATTGTTGTCATGATAGAAATTCTTTATACTTTGGATTGCTTGAGTGAGTAAAAAGTAATTACGGAGGTTTGCTAATATTATTTGTTTTCATTTCAAGGGTCTGTTTCCTTCATGTCATTCCTGGCTTCGTGTAAAAGCAAAATATGTCCAACAAGAGCAAATTACAAATGTTGTGCCTGAAATACATTCACACCAAGATATCCAGTTTTATCAGAAAATCAATGGTTCCCAGTATTACAGGTAAGAATATTTAGCTTTTAAAGTAATTATTTTTTATTTTATGCTCCGAACTGTTTCCTGCATAGTCTTGCCTTTTCATAACAGACAGACAGACACAGATTTCTATAGAATAAAAAACTAGTTAAAGATTTAATGTAAAGATTGGAAACAAATCTTTAAATTTTAAATGTTTATGTTAGAATTTGTAATTTGTCAGTGTTAATGAGCAAAGTTTGCATAGGGTGAATTACTCTTCAAGAACAAATCATTAATTATTTGGAGGGTTTTTATATTACACAGATGAGGACAAGTGAGCACAACCATTTTTTGGAAGGAAATTAAACAATAGTGCCCAGATACAGCATACAAAAATATGTTAGGAACTGTATAAGGAATTATGTTTGGGCGGGAAAGCGGTCATCTTCCTCGCCCATGGGAGCAAACCCTCGTGTTGGCGTTGCCTTTATGGTACTTGTTGGTGCAGGCAGCGGTAGAATCAAGAAGTACTTCTTTGCCGGAATTCCTAATCCACCGTGCTCTCTTCCTCAAGGGCCCCATCCCTTCGAAGGGGCAGTGACCAATTCTTGTGAGTTGACTAAGCTTGCAGGATCAGGATCGATGCGACCTCTAGTCCTGCGACCTCTTCCCAAAAAGATCTTGTATGTGTACAGCTTTTTTGAGCACCCCAACCTGTCCTTTTTGTTAGTGTGGCGGTGGGAAGACGGGAGGGAAAGGGAAACACCGATGGCGGCATTCCCCCTTTCCCATGGCCGAGAGTAGTGGGATGCCTTTTTCGCCAATGGGTGACTTGGTAGAAACATGTGGCTGAATCTTGGGTAGTGACTGTCTTTTGTGATAGTTACTCGCTACCGTTCTAGGACCATGGGGCCCCCCCAATCTCTATTAACAGTTAAGTTCCCAAGGGAGCATCCAACATCTGTGAAAGCCCTGCCCTTAAAGGCAGAGGGGGAAGAGATGTTGGCGAAGAACGCTCTCAAAGTTATCCGAGATAAGTCACAGGGTTTTTACAGTTGGCTCTTACTAGTGGAGAAACCAACTAGAGGCTGGAGACTGATCATCAACCTCTCTTCCCTGAGCAATTTTGTTCATCAAACTATTCAGGAGGGTAACAGTATGATCTGTGCTGTGTTTTGTCAGAGAGGGAGACTTCATATGGTACGGTGTACCAGTTCAAGAATCTGTACTTTGGACAGTGTACGGCTCCCCAGGTCTTCATGCTAGTGTTCACTTTGGTAGTCGCTTGGGGCACATTTATGAGGGATACTGTATGTCTGTTGGTGTATCTCGATGATTGATTGATCTTGACCTCCTCGATGAGGCAGTTGCTTGAGGATTGAGATCAGATTCTCACATTTTGCCATGATCTGGAGATAGTGGTAAACTATGAAAAGTCAAATCTTACAGTATACCCAAGTATAAGTTGAATTACTTTGGCATGTTCATAGACACAGGAGCACTGAGAGTCTTTTACTACAGACAATCTCATCAGTAGACTCACGTAGGTTGCGCAACCATTCCTGTCCAAGTCAGAAGTATCAACTCGTGGCTGCCAATGTCTTCTTGGTCACTTATCTTCGATGGAAAAGCTTATTCTTTACGGACGTCTTCACTAGAAATACATTCAATGGTGTCTGAAGGATACTAGGACAACTGACAGTAATACCCCGTTCCATCCTGTTCCAGTGGGTGAGAGGTGTGGAACGATCTGGTCTGGTGGCTTGATGAGAAGAACCTCCCAAGGAAAGTTCCACTCGACTCTCTGCCTTTGGACCTACAACAATTCTTGGATTCATCAAAGGAAGGGTGGGAAGCACATCTGGACTATTTGGTCGTCTTAGAGGTGTGGACTCGAGTAGAAATGCGTCTATAGTACTTATCAATGTCCACGATATGCAAACAGTCTTCCTCAGGTTGCAAGCATTCCTAAAACATTTGAGTAGGAACAAAGTGTTGTTGATGAACAACACCACCACCGTAGTGGTCTACGTTAGCAATTAAAGGTGCGTGGTCTCACGACCTCGTTGTGAGCTTTTAAAGTAATGCACATCTGGGTGGTAATTTACGCTGTGGAGTTGTTAGAAAAACACATTCCAGGCAAGAAGAATATAAAGTACAGGTAAGCAGATGCACTCAGTTGCCAGGGGCAAGTTGTAGGAGCAGAGTAATCTACAGCTTCTGGTAGCAGAAAGGCTTTTTTCCTTGTGGGGCTCACCAGGAATCCACCTATTTGCCACCTGGCTAAACAAGAAACTTCCTGTGTTTGCCCTCCTGTTCATGACCCATAGAAGTTGTTTGGAGACACCTTCCAACGCTCATGGGATCACCTGGATGTGTACGCCTTTCCTCCGTCCAGCCTGATCCGGCTGGGTATCACCAGTGTTGATTATGCCAGCCAGGAATCAGGATGACCCTGGTGGCTAGGCCTCATGCTGAGTGGTATCTTGATTTGCTCACTCTTCTGGTCGAGGTCTTGAGAGAACTACCTCTGTCACCCACACTTCTCTGTCAGCCACACCTGCAGATAGACCACCAAAAGGGAGCACTCGGCTCTTCACGTGTGGAGACTATCCAGCATCTCCAAGCAAAATGCTTTTCGTAAGGCACTGCACAGATGTGTGTATATCTCTGGAGGTCCTCTACACCTGTCTACAAAGCTAAGGGGGCCATCTTCTGTGATTGGTGTCGTAGAAGGGATATTTCTTCGGTGGAAGCAACTTCAGTACAGATTGCAGATTCTTTTTCTTCCTTCACTGAGAAAATAGCCTCTCAGTCGTGGCTATCAAAGGCTAATACCTGGCCTTGACTATATTCTTCTGACTGAAGGGTATAGACCTCTTCACTTGTGAGAGTTGTCTGTGCTCATGAGGAGCATCAAGCAATTTTGCTTACCCCAGGATCTCAGGCCCCCGGAATGGAATGTAACTTTGGTCCTCAAGACTTTTATACGTACCCCGTTTGAGCCTTTGAGGAGGTTGTCAGACAAGGATCGGACTCTCAAAACTATCTTCCTGCTAGCCTTGGTATTAATGAAAAGAGTTGTTGAGTTGCATTGTCTCTCTTATATAGTCATGCATGCCGAGGGGTGGAAGAAGGTCTCCTTCAGTTCCTTTAGTTTTGTGTCAAACTTTGTAGTCAAAACCTAAAACTCGGTGACATGCAACCCGAGGGTTGAGTCCTTCTCCATCCCCTCTCTACGGGAGGCGTTAGGTAGTGATCAAGAGATGCTCTTTTATCCCAAGAGGGTTCTGCAGTGCTATCTGAAAAGGACCAGATGCCTCAGACCTGAATGTCGGAGAATTTTTGTTAGCACTGGCAAGTACAGGAGAAACCCGTCGGTAGCCAAAATTTTTCATGGCTTTTTACTTGCGAGAGTATACCAATAGTTCCTTGATACCTTTGTGCTTGGACCTGTCATTGCTGATCAAATATTTATGTAACTATTCCAGCTCCTACATTGGACAAGGATGCAGCTCATCTATGGTAACATGTAGGAGTAAGTTTGGAATGAACATTAGTATGACTGGCCCTTTTCCTTCATGGCTTTTTACTTGCGAGAGTATACCAACAGTTCCTTGATACCTTTGTGCTTGGACCTGTCATTGCTGATCAAATATTTATGTAACTAATCCAGCTCCTACATGGGACAAGGATGCAGCTCATCTATGGTAACATGTAGGAGTAAGTTTAAAATGAACATTAGTATGACTGGCCCTTTTCCTTCATTTTTCTATCCTTCCTCTCGGGGACCAAGTGGTCGAAACATTACATACTAGTCAGACAAGATTCTGACAAGTTTTGTCCCAAAGCTCCTTTCTTTAAGTCTGAAGAAGTATCTCTCCTATCCCAAACTGAGGAACGAGGAGATGGTGGATTTTACACCAACCCATTGATCATCATACTTAGTATGTGTTGTCCACTGACATCCCCTCTGTGTGCATGTACAGTCCAGGTCCTATTAACCTTTCATCTATGTGAAAGTCAAGTGATGGGTTGCTGGTATCATCTCTTTGCTTTTCAACAGATCAAACAGTGATCACTTCCATGGAAGAAAATTAACCTTCCAGTTTTGGTTCCAGGGGACTTCCAACCCACCAAGCAGTGAGTCTCTCTAATTAATGTCCCATGGTTTGTGTGGTACATAGGAACAAATCACAAATTTTGAAATAATTTGTATTTTTCCTAGCCATACAAACTTGTGTCCTTTGATTCAACTTCCCTTCTCAACCACCCCTCTCAGTCCTGTGCCGAAAAGTCAAAAGTGAAGGCTCTCACCAGCTGGATAACTGCTTGTTATCTGGCTTTAATGACCGAATTCAGCTCGTGCCGAATTAATCTCCTAATTCAAGGAATTGCTAGCCACAACAGCTGATTGTATATAGATGAAAGACAATATTTTTTAGTAAGTTTAATTTAATTACATTTTTTTGTTGTGCTTTAATTTGTCATTTATTACATTATTCTATTAGGGTAATCTACCCTTTTATTTTTTTTACACAGTTAAATGTTATGCAAGTAAGGGACATTTGGATTTTAAAATTTATTTTTCAACCCTATTTGTATGAGCGTATTTTAATGTAGGTTATTTAATTCTTTGAACACCGAGGATCGGATGATGCATTTGGGGCATTTTCTGTTCATGTAATCATAAGTGCTATATAGAAAATCTATTCAGCTTTCTAATACAAGTTTCAGTTTCTTATTATCTTTATTCCTTAATCATTTTAAGAAACGTTAATATAAGTAGGTTTACACTTGATGTTGTTGTTGCAAGTCATGAGCCTGACAGCATTTTTGTCTTGGCTGGGATCACCAGAGGGTTGATATGTTTATTGTGTAATATAATTTTGTGAAAGATTATTCAGTAAATTTGTTTATATATCCAGCAAAACCATATTGTAATCCATTGTTCCAGACCAAGTAGAAGCCTAAATTAAAATTTGAGTGGATGGTGATTTTCAGTAGAATTTTATTAAAGATCACTAAGTTGGTTTTCTTCTCCAGATTTTATGTCCCATCTGCTACATGGTTAGTTGTGGTAAATATCAGCAACTGCTTTGTTCTCAAGGAGGCAGAAGACAATTCCGCTTGTTTCCTAGATATTGCCTTCAGAACTAGGGGACTGCCAAACCCTGAATCTTCAGATACAGTGTAAGTATATCATAAGATTACACATTCTAATTGATGAAATATAAAGATTAATAACCTAGTCTCTTATAGGATTGATTAATGTGCAAATTAGAACATTAATTTCATTAATTTACATATACATAATATACAGTATATGTAAATTACAAAGGTTAATTTATTGATATGAATGCAATTAGTCAATAAACTATTTAAAAGTTATATGGCAATAAGAAAAGTGATTGGTCAAGTTTTAGTATCATATATAAAATTTGGAATAGAATGATGGAGAAGCTTTTAACTGCTAAGTAAAAATTTTTCTTAATTATCAGGGACATCCATTAGCCACATAAGAAAAAAGACTAATTTTCCTCCAAGGTTAATAGCATTTATCTCCTTGTGTTCTGAATGATTTTTTTTATCTCATTTTGAGAGGAATGACAATGTTATTTCAAAATTACAAAATTGTTTTTGTTGCAAGCACATATGACACTACTATTTAATCTGTTTAATGTTAATTGATGTTTTCTCTTTTTTGCCCACAAAGTGAATCTGAAGATGATAAGCAAATTATAATGAAGGGCTTTGAGGTTTTTATTTGAAAATCTAATAAATATCATTTAACCTTGATAATTCTTCTTTTGTAACATGATAAAAAGAAATGCCCACTTATGTACATATTTATGTCACTTGAAAAATAGATAAAACTTTCATATGAATTTTTAGAAGATTGTGGGTGTGATTTCATTGTTTTCCTCTCTATCTTGTACATTATTTGGTACTGTGTTCCATTGAATTGCTGTCTCTGACCAATGATGTATTGAACTCTCCAAATATTTACTTTATAGAAGCTTATTAAGGATCTGTCCTTATATTTTTATGTAATCTGAGAAGCCTTTCATGGAGGATCATAATAGACTATTTTATATAAGCTACAATTTGCTCCAAGGAGCCTGATTCTAATTGCATTCCAGATTATTTACCAATAAAGAAATTATCAACTATTCACAAAGTCACACTAGAGCTTATTGTTTTCATTTATTTGAGACAGGATTAGAACTGCTTTGGACTAAAGTATTGTCTGGGCTTTCTCCTTGCGTATCCATTCTCCTGTAGGGATTAGTTTCACTCTCAGCTAGAAAACAAAAAAGCCTTTTTTTATAACTATTGATATACTCTTTATTACAAAGACCTTTCCTATTAATTTAATTATAGCAGCCAAATTATTTTTTGTGAAGTTGCTGGGGAAAACCTAAATGCTTAATCCTCTTCATTGCCTTTGATTTAATCAGCCTGTGTATTTCACTCAGTTTTATCTAAACTATCATCCAAGGCATCCCTAGCTTTCTTTAGCTAGTTGATAATTGTTGCAATTGTTTAGTGGTTAATTCTACATTAATAAGACGTACAGGTACTGTAGTTCAGCTGAAACTGCATTTTGGTCTATACGTACAATGCATAATATTTATTAAACATGTAAATATGAATTAGAAATTACTAATATTTTTAACTTTCACCATTATCACAGCTATGCCCTTTCTGCTGTCTTTGAAATGTTTACAGTTAGTTTCATAATATCTTTTGGTAGGATACATAAGTGTGAAGGCCCGGGAAATACATGTACTTTGGAGGTTATTCCTGAGGAAGAAAATTGGCATTATTTGCAACTGGAAACGCATCATCACCTTGTTGAACTTAATCTGGCAGTCCAGCTTTTCAGTGAGTATTTTTTTTATATCTAAAATGGTAGCAAAGAGCTTTACTTTGATGGCCGTATCTCAGTTTTATTATTTCAGTATTGTAAGAATATTTTAAGACATTTTTGGCCAAAATCCGTTTCTGTGTCTTTCTGATGGATGAAGAATGTATTTTGTATTTGTTTATATAAAGTACAAAATTATTTCTTTACAAAAGATTATTTTGAAAGACCTGAAATGCTATTTGTAACCAAGATTTTTATAATAGATTAGTGAGGCATACATAAAAAGGATGCTCTATCTCTTTTTTACTGATAAAAATTATTAAATTTTCTTGCAAAATAAAGGATTAATTTTTCTCAAAACAAGTTTCCTTTGTGCAAAATCTATAGTGGAAAGAAGGCCTTTGATACCGTAGAAGGCAAGAGTGAGTTCAAGATTAGGTGAATGTAAATGTGCTTCTGTGTGTTTACAAGCAGAATATGGCAGCAACTATTTTGAATATTTTATTGAGCTTCCCTTGTTATTTATTTAGTCCATGAATGGAAAAAAAGAGGGAGTGCAGGATAATATATTTGAGAAGGTTTGAATATGTGCCTGGCTGGTTTTTAAAAACATTGCAAGACTTGAATGCAAAAGTAGGTTAGAGAGAAAGAGACCGAGTTGTTGGAAGGTATGAGAATGGTGAGAATCTTTTGGAGTTGTGTTTGGAAAGAGGCATGATTGTTAGAAATCATGATACAGAAAAAAATCGAGTAAGTATACTTGAGAAAGAGAGTAACTTATGAGGAAAATAGTTGGCTAAATTATGTAGAGTAATTTTCAATATTAAACTTACCCGATAATCATGTAGCTGTCAACTCCGTTGCCCGACAGAATTCTACGGGAGGGATACGCCAGCTATCACAATACTAGAAGGGGGTGTACTCACCAGCGCCACCTGTGGCCAGGTACTACAGTACTTCTTGTTGACACCTCCTCAATTTTTCCTCTGTCGTGCTTCCGGCAAGACGTTCTGGGATACGCTTATGATCTTGGAGTATTTTCACGGCTTTTGGTGAAGTATTTCTCTCAGATTTCGGCTGTCGCTTTACTGGAAAACTTCTATATTAGCTTAGATAGCTATTATTTAGTTCTGATTAATGGTTAACGATCTTTTTGCTTGATTTGGAATCCCCACTTGGCTAACTCTTTGATTCAAGATGTCTGACATTTCACAAGCCCCACCCCATAGACGATGTAGGTCTTGTAATAGGCGTATTCCGAAGGCCTCGGTAGATCCTCACACCGCTTGTTCTGACTGTAGGGAAAGACCCTGTCAGTTGGAAGATCGATGTGAGGAATGCGCCGGACTTTCGGAACTTGATTTTGTCCGATTTCTTAAATATTCAACCAAGTTAGAGAGAGAGAGAGTTAGGAGGAGTTCTTCTCGCTCTTCACTTTTTTCCTCACCTCATGATCCCCTACCTTTTCCTCCCCCTGTAGTGGCTACCCCCGAACCTACTATTTGCCCTCAACCTGATATGTCTGTTGTTTTGCGTGCCATTCAGGCTTTAGGTGACAAAGTGGAATCGGTGGTTAGTGATCATAAGTCTCTTATGGCCGAAGTCAAGGAACTTAAGGTCAAGAGTGCAGTGGGTGGTAATAGTGCCAGTGCTGCGACAAGTGCTAGTGTCAGTGCAGTGCCAAGTGCTAGTGTCAGTGTCAGTGTGGTGCGTGAGGGTACTTCTGTGCGTGCCAGTCGTCCTCCCAGTCCGGGACCTCTTGCAAGCTCCCAAGCCCAGGGGAGAAGCAATGTCGAAGGGCAAAAGGGTTCGGCAGGCCTTGATCGGCGCACAGAAGTATCCTCGGTGGTTGCGGGCGTGTCTTCCAGAGACCGTCACTCCCACCCGCAGACGATTGAGCCCGTCTTTTTCTCGTCTGCTGAAGAATTGTCAGGGAGGAAACGTTGGACTCAGGTCTCAAGACCTCTCAAACGCAGAGTCCAGACCTCAAGAGCTCTACAACCTGGCTGCAGTCATTGGATCAGCTCTGACTCGCCGCAGTCATCAGTTGAATGCACTCCTCCTAAGAGGAGTAAGGTGCTGCCGCAACAGATCTCTTCTGTTAAGGCTTTGCCTCAGCAGACCTTAGTGTCTGCCGACCCCAAGTTGACTCTACTGCAGTCCATGCAGTCACAACTTGCGGTCTTGATGCGTGAGTGTCAGGCTGAGAAGGTTACACCTCCTCCTGCGATCGCTCCGCCTAACCGCAGTCCTGTCTGCCAGGCGTACGATGTTGAGGCTCCTCAGGATACCTTACCACGTACTGAGTTGCCAGTTTCCAGCGGTGTGCAGCTACCTCCGCCTTCCTTAAGGCAACCTCAGCAATGGGAACAGGAAGCTTATACCTTACTTCCTCCGCTTCCACTTGCGGTTCCACCAGTGAGGCAACACTCTCTTGAGGTACAACAACCTCTCCCATCCATGAGGCGGACACCTCAGCTCTCGCTGCAGCGACCTCAACCCTCCTCAAGGCGAGAGCCTCAACACCTTAGCCTTGCGCCTCAGGAACCTCAACTCGCGAGACAAGTACTGCGTTCTGCGCAGCCACTACCTCAACTCTCGCAGCTCACACCTCAGGAACCTCAACTCGTTCCTCAGGAACCTGCTACTGCGCATCCGCTCACCTTACAACAAGCGCAACTCTTGAGTCAAGACACTCATGCCAGGAGTCAGCCTCCTCAACCCATGCGCCTACCTTCTGCTACTCCTTTTGACCAGCCTTTGCAGCCTGAACCTCAGGTTTTGCCTCAGCAACAGAGACTTGAGGATGAAACCACAAGCGTTTTTGCTCCCGCTCGTGCAGATTCTGCTGTTCAGCATACCTTACCTCTCACTTCGCTACACTCTGGTGATGAGGTTTCTGATGATGAGGCTGCACACCTGGATCCCTCATCAGACGTGGATGAATCTAAGTCTTCTCCGCCTCCTATTGACTTTCGTAAGGTCCTGGCTCTTTTCAGAGAGGTATACCCAGACCATTTTGTCTCTGCTACCCCCCGCTCTCCGCCATCTGAGTTTTCGCTGGGCATGCAGCCAGCCAAGTCAACTTATACTAAGCTCGTCTTTGCAAGGTCCTCTAAGAGAGCTTTAAGAATTTTAGGGGAGTGGTTGCAGTCTAAGCAGCAACTAGGAAAGACTTCCTTTATGTTTCCTCCGACTAAGCTCACTTCTAAAGCGGGCGTTTGGTATGCCACAGGAGAGGAACCAGGCTTGGGAGTACCTGCCTCTGCCCAGGCTGACTTCTCAAGTTTGGTAGACTCTCCTCGTAGAACAGCAATGAGGCGCTCTAAGGTTTGCTGAACCTTCTCCGATCTAGATCACTTCCTAAAGGGTGTATTTCGAGCCTTTGAGATGTTCAATTTCCTAGACTGGTGCCTGGGGGCCCTTAGCAAGAAGACCTCCCCTGCGGACAAGGACTCAGCCATGCTCTTAATGTCCTGCATGGATAAAGCTATTAGGGATGGATCTGGCGAGCTTGCTTCAATGTTTGTGTCAGGAGTGCTTAAGAAAAGGGAGCAGCTTTGTACCTTCCTTTCCTCCAGCATCACACCTTGTCAAAGGTCTCAACTCCTTTTCGCTCCGCTCTCTAAGTTCCTGTTTCCCGAAGAGCTTGTTAAGGACTTGTCTGCGGCCCTGATTCAAAAGGACACCCATGATCTTGTGGCCTCATCAGCTCGTAAGACTAAGGTTGCTCCCTCAGTCCCCAGGACTTATCGCACCCCAGTGGCTGATACTCCTGCTACGAGGTTTATTCCGCCCTTTCGTGGTAGAGCCCCCAGCCGAGGAAGCTCCCGTCCAGACTCTTCCAGGAGCAAGTCTAGGAAAGGTTCCAAGGCTTCTAAAGGCAAAAACTGACTCTCCTCCTCTCCAGACAGCAGTAGGAGCCAGACTCAAGATCTTCTTGCAAGCCTGGGAAAAGAGAGGTGCAGACGCCCAGTCTGTCAGTTGGCTGAGGGAGGGTTACAGGATACCATTCTGCCGCAAACCCCCTCTGACCACATCTCCCATCAACCTCTCTCCCAACTACAAGGAAAAGGACAAGAGGCTAGCGTTGCACCAGGAGGTGTCGCTCCTGTTACAGAAGAAGGCAGTGGTTATAGTCCGGGACCATCAATCCCCGGGCTTCTACAACCGTCTCTTTCTGGTGGCCAAGAAGACAGGAGGTTGGAGACCGGTGCTGGACGTCAGCGCGCTCAATGCTTATGTCACCAAGCAGACGTTCACTATGGAGACGACGAAGTCGGTCCTAGCAGCGGTCAGGCAGGAGGACTGGATGGTCTCGTTGGATCTGAAAGATGCTTACTTTCACGTTCCTATTCATCCAGACTCCCAACCTTTCCTGAGATTCGTTTTTGGAAAGGTTGTCTACCAATTCCAAGCCCTGTGTTTTGGCCTAAGCACAGCTCCTATGGTGTTTACGCATCTGATGAGGAATATAGCAAAATTCCTCCACTTATCGGACATCAGAGCCTCCCTTTATTTAGACGACTGGCTGTTGAGAGCCTCCACGAGTCGTCGCTGTCTGGAGAGTCTCAACTGGACTTTGGACTTGATCAAAGAACTGGGTCTGTTAGTCAATTTAGAAAAGTCCCAGCTCATTCCCTCCCAATCCATTGTGTACCTGGGAATGGAGATTCGGAGTCGGGATTTTCGGGCTTTTCCATCGGCCCCAAGGATAAGCCAAGCCCTAGATTGCATCCTGAGCATGCTGAAGAGGAGCAGTTGCTCGGTGAGACAGTGGATGAGTCTCACAGGGACCCTTTCATCGTTGGCCCTGTTCGTCGAGCTAGGGAGACTCCACCTCCGCCCTCTCCAATTCCATCTAGCAGCTCATTGGGACAAGGGTTTGACGCTCGAAGCAGTCTCTATCCCGGTCACCAAAGAGATGAAGACCACTCTCTTGTGGTGGAAGACCAATCTACTTCTCAGGGAGGGCCTATCGTTGGCGATTCAGACCCCCAATCTTCATCTCTTCTCGGATGCATCGGACTCGGGCTGGGGCGCGACCTTGAACGGACAGGAGTGCTCGGGAACGTGGAACGAGGAACAGGAAACGCTCCACATCAACTGCAAGGAGCTACTAGCAGTTCATTTAGCCCTATTGAACTTCAAGTCCCTCCTGCTAGGCAAGGTGGTGGAGGTGAACTCCGACAACACCACAGCCTTGGCTTACATCTCCAAGCAAGGAGGGACCCATTCGAGGAGCCTATACGAGATAGCAAGGGACCTCCTCATTTGGTCAAGAAGTCTAAACCTCACCCTAGTTACGAGGTTCATTCAGGGCAACATGAACGTCTCAGCAGATCGCCTAAGCAGAAGGGATCAGGTCATCCCCACGGAATGGACCCTCCACAAGAGCGTGTGCAACAGACTTTGGACCTTGTGGGGTCAGCCGACAATAGATCTTTTTGCCACCTCCATGACCAAGAGACTTCCTTTGTACTGTTCCCCAGTTCCAGACCCAGCAGCAGTTCATGTGGATGCTTTTCTGCTGAACTGGTCCCATCTCGACCTTTACGCATTCCCACCGTTCAAGATCATAAACAAAGTCCTTCAGAAGTTCATCTCGCACGAAGGGACACGGCTGACGCTGGTTGCTCCCCTTTGGCCTGCAAGAGAATGGTTCACAGAGGTACTACAATGGCTGGTCGACGTCCCCAGGACTCTCCCTCTAAGAGTGGACCTTCTACGTCAACCTCACGTAGACAGGTTGCACCCAAACCTCCACGCTCTTCGGCTGACTGCCTTCAGACTGTCGAAAGATTCGCTAGAGCTAGAGGCTTTTCGAAGGAGGCAGCCAGTGCGATTGCCAGAGCAAGGAGGGTATCCACTCGTAGAGTCTACCAATCCAAGTGGGAAGTCTTCCGGAGCTGGTGTAGAGCCAATGCAGTTTCCTCTACCAATACCTCTGTAACCCAAATAGCTGACTTTTTATTACATCTTAGGAATGAGAGATCCCTTTCAGCTCCTACGATTAAAGGGTACAGGAGTATGTTGGCTTCAGTTCTCCGCCACAGAGGTTTGGACCTTTCTTCCAACAAGGACCTTCAAGACATCCTTAAGTCTTTTGAGACTTCTAAAGAACGTCGTCTACCCACTCCAGGCTGGAATCTAGACGTAGTCTTAAGGTTCCTTATGTCACCTAGGTTCGAACCTCTCCAGTCAGCTTCCTTCAAGGACCTTACCCTCAAGACTCTTTTTCTCGTCTGCCTTGCAACAGCTAAAAGAGTCAGTGAGGTTCATGCCTTCAGCAAGAACATTGGGTTCACATCCGAATCTGCAACATGTTCTTTACAGCTCGGATTCTTAGCTAAGAATGAACTTCCTTCACGTCCTTGGCCTAGATCGTTTGAAATTCCTAGCCTCTCCAACATGGTAGGTAACGAGCTAGAAAGAGTTCTTTGCCCTGTCAGAGCTCTGAAATATTATCTTAATAGGTCAAAACCTATTCGAGGACAGTCAGAAGCCTTATGGTGTGCAATCAAGAAACCTTCGAGGCCCATGTCCAAAAACGGGGTTTCGTATTATATAAGGCTTCTGATTAGAGAAGCCCATTCTCACTTGAAGGAGGAAGACCTTGCTTTGCTGAAGGTAAGGACCCACGAAGTGAGAGCCGTAGCTACTTCGATGGCCTTTAATAAAAACCGTTCTCTGCAGAGCATAATGGATGCAACCTATTGGAGGAGCAAGTCAGTGTTTGCATCATTTTATCTTAAAGATGTCCAGTCTCTTTACGAGAACTGCTACACCCTGGGACCATTCGTAGCAGCGAGTGCAGTAGTAGGTGAGGGCTCAGCCACTACATTCCCTTAATCCCATAACCTTTTTTAACCTTTCTCTTGAATGCTTTTATTGTTGTTTTTATGGTTGTTACGGTAGGCTAAGAAGCCTTCCGCATCCTTTTGATTTGGCGGGTGGTCAATTCATTCTTGAGAAGCGCCTGGGTTAGAGGTTGTGTAGAGGTCCTTTAGTAGGGGTTGCAGCCCTATATACTTTAGCACCTTAGAGTTGATTCAGCCTCCTAAGAGGAACGCTGCGCTCAGTAAGGAAGACGAACTTATAAAAGGCAGAGTAACGGTTCAAGTCGACTTCCTTACCAGGTACTTATTATTTCATTGTTATTTTGAGATAACTGATTATATGAAATACGGGATACTTAGCTATCCTTTAATCTTGTACACTGGTTTTCACCCACCCCCCTGGGTGTGAATCAGCTACATGATTATCGGGTAAGTTTAATATTGAAAAATGTTATTTTTATTAGTAAAATAAATTTTTGAATATACTTACCCGATAATCATGATTTAATTGACCCTCCCTTCCTCCCCATAGAGAACCAGTGGACCGAGGAAAAATTGAGGAGGTGTCAACAAGAAGTACTGTAGTACCTGGCCACAGGTGGCGCTGGTGAGTACACCCCCTTCTAGTATTGTGATAGCTGGCGTATCCCTCCCGTAGAATTCTGTCGGGCAACGGAGTTGACAGCTACATGATTATCGGGTAAGTATATTCAAAAATTTATTTTACTAATAAAAATAACATTTTATGAGGAAAATAGTTTGTTAAATTATGTAGAGTAACTTATGAGGGAAATAATTTGCTGAATTATGAGTTGATAGAGTAGTTAGAGGAGCGAGCTGATGGATGTGATGTTGAGAAGAGGAGTTGTTGGCGATTTATTAGATCCATATATTGTTGAAGCAAAAGGTGAGACTTGCATATGTTGGAGAGGAAAGAGGTAATATAAGGCTTTATATATAAGATTGGATTTCAGAGAGTACATACTACAGTATAATTAGAAGCCTGACTGCCTGAATTAGAGGGAAGAAAGTGAAGCATTAGTAATTGTCTGTGAAAATAATGTTGAAATGTGATGCCATCCCTAGGGCCAGGAGAATGGCGGTGTATATTAGGACTGAGTACCCTGCTTCTCATAAGTCCTGCTATGAATGTGGATGTTATGAGATTCAGGTAATAAAAGTTTATGGCAGGCATAACAACTATTATTTGTGTTCAATCTACCAGAATCCAGACATGGATGATTCTATCTTCGATTGCCTAATTACCATTATGGCTAAGATACAAGATGATAGAAAGGCCTCTTTTGTCTTTGTTGGTGATTTTGTTGGTCACCACAGGGAGTGGTTAAGTTTTGTTTCTCCTACCGATTGCCATGGGTTAAGAGCTTTGGACTTTGCCTCTGAATCAGGCTGTGAGCAAATCATAAATGAAGCTTCTCATAGATCTGGTAACTGCTTAGACCTCGTTTACACTGACTCCCCTGGCGTTATAACAAGTAAGGTTGGTTCTCCAGTTGGGACATCAGATCATGCCATGATTTCATTAGTAGGGAAGACTGAGCAGCCTGTCCTTGGTGTATCATACTCATGTAAAATTTATATGAAATCTCAAGCAGACTGGAATGGGATTTTGCATGACCTTTTGGGCTTGAATATGTCACAATTGTATTTTAAGGTTGATCCTGTTGTCCTTTTGAATGAGAATCTAGTCAACATAAATGATATGCGTATTATTTCTTGTGTGCTAAGGTACCGAGTGAAGGACAAACCATGGTTCAATGATGAGTGTAGATGTGCTTATTTGGAGAAGCAGGATCCATACCATCTCTGGAAGGGTAACAGATCCAATTTGACCTGGAATAACTATACTGTACTCAGCTTTTGCTCAGAGATTTCATGCTTCAGCTGAATAGGAATACAATTTAATCATAAAAGAAACACTTTCTGGTACAACCCAGGAACATAAGTGGTGGACTACCCTTAAATCTGCACTCTTTGGTGTAGATGCAACAGTTCCTCCTTTACTTAAGCTTGGCTCAGTCACTCACCGTCCAAAGGAAAAGGCAACCCTTTTGGCTGATGTGTTTGACAGTAAACATAGTAATGAGAAACTCGAACTTCCTCATTCCTGTTTTCCTGAGGCTAAACTAACTAGTTTAGCTTTTTGATCTCGTGAAATTAAAGCTCTGTTGATGGACCTTGATGCTTATGGAGGTGTAGATCCAAATGATATTTTTCCTTTGTTTTTTATAAAGACTGCAGATTTTTTAGCTCCAAAGTTATCTGTTATTTGCGCAAGTTAGCAAGAAGAGGAGCTTTTAGCACTTTTTTGAGAATGGGTAATGTTACTCAACTATGTAAATGTGTTTGTGGTAGCTCAAGTCCAACTGATTACCACCCAATTTCCATAACTCCCATATTATCTAAAGTTTTTTAATGTTTTCTAGCAAAACGTCTTAATAGGTATGCTGAAGGTTATCATCTATTCCCTAGTTTGCAATTTGGTTTTCGTAAGGGCCTTGGAGCATGTGATGCCCTTCTTATCCAATGCTGTACACAGATATCCCTTGATTGTGGTCAGGAAGTTCGTATGATTGGCCTTGATTTTAGTGCTGCCTTTGACCGTATTAATCATGAGGCCCTTGTTTTCAAACTCAAACATTTGGGAGTGGGTGGGTCATTATTATTATTGAATTTTTAAGTAATAGATCTCAAAGAATTGTTGTTGATGGGCACCATAGTGAGTATGTGATATCTGGTGTTCCACAGGGTAGTGTTCTTGGCCCATTACTTTTCATCTTATATACACGACATATGGTTTGGCCGAGAAAACAAGCTGGTTGCATATGCAGATGATGCTTCTGTCTTTGCATCAATTCCATCTCCTGAATGTAGATCTTGGGATGCTGAATCCCTTAATAGAGATCTAGCTAAAATTAGTGCATGGTGCAAATTATGGGGTATGAAGTTGAATTCTCACAAAACTCAAAGTATGATTCTAAGTAGGTCAAGGACAGTGACTTCTCAACATGTGGATCTCAGCATTGATAATGTTTCTTTAACTTTGTATGGCTCTTTTACAAGTTTTGGTGTGATTACAGATTCCATAGGATTCCAGGAAGGGTTTGAGTCATAAATAGGTTTGCAAGAAGTGGAATGGGACTTTGGGGAGGCCGTTTGCTCTTGTATGGGAGCAGACCTGTAACCTGTATAATGTTTTCCGTAACTTTGCTGGCCCAGTTCTTGGGTATTGTCTTGGCATCCTTTTGTTTTCACGGGCTGATGGCAAATTCCATGGGAAGGGAGGTGGTGTCCTTCACTCCTTTCTTCGGTCTAGTCTCATTGGCAGGAGCAGAAAAGGGGGGAGGCATCTTGGGGGCTGAAGAACACTGAACCAAAGGATCCAGGTCTATTTGAACTTACTTATATTTCTCTGTAAAATAGACCTCCCTCGGAGATCTCGAACGTCTACAGGTCCTTTGGTGTATCGAGTCCCCCGGAGGAGGAGTATTCGCTCGTTGACCCCTTCTCTTTTTCCGAGGTTTGATCGGAATGTTGCCCAATCTCTCCCAAGCAGGGTCTTGGCCAATGTCGGAGGCCTTAGAGCGCAGATATTGCTCACATCTGGAAGACCTCTGAGGGGGAGAGGACCACAATACAAGACAGAGGGATTGCTGGTCATAAGGAGGGGAACTCTTTACTGAGGCACTCAAGACCTCCAGAGGAATCTAAGGAGTGCTACTAGGGGCTGGCGGCAGAGGTAGGACTGGTTCTGATACTTCCTGTTTAACTGCCTGAACAAGGTCTTGGAATCAGGACTATCCTATGAAAAGGTAACTGTTTTTTAAGTATAGCTCACCTACTTCCTCTAAGGAGGAGAGCATTCACAAGTTAAGCCTTGAAGAGGAATGTGTGCACATGGCGAATGTTGTACAGGTGCGATCTGATGATGATGGGAGCACACATATGAAGAGCGCTGTTCTGGTGCTCGCCGGATGGGTGAGTGCCTTTGTGGCGAATGATAATGAGATGAGCGCTGGTGAGACAACTGTAGATGAGAGGTGGAAGTTTGTGCGTCCACGTGTGCAGCTAACTTGTGTCTGTGCATGTTGTCTATCTATCGCACAGCATGCCAAAGCCCGCATAGGAGAGGTGTCATGAAGATATGACGAAGCCCTACCATGGAGTTCAGTTTTACGAGGTTGACGTTGGTCTACCTGTGCTTGTGTGCTAGACAACGAGTCCTATTTTCGCGTATAAGATGGCGAGCACGCTTAACTCCGTCTAAAGTTGGTGCGTAGTTGGGAGTGTGCGCTGAATCCTCATCCACAGTTAGGGAGTGGAAATGGCTTGAAGCTATATGTGCGTGCTGAGCTCTGTCAAGAGTTAGCAAATGATGGTTCTGGCGCGTAGCTGTGGGTGCGCAATGAACACCACCTAGTATTGGTGAGTGATGAGGTTGGTGCATAGATGGTTGTGCGCTCTGAATTCCTCGCCCACTGACTATTCTGTGTGAGAGAGTGCGTGCTAGACTTGTCTATACACTCTAAGTTAGCAAGATCCTTAACCAACACACACTGAAGGAAGTTGGACATACTCCTTTCCCTTAAGAGGAATGTTGCCTAACCTCCCTCTAGTGTGGGATTATGTACTATCACGCTGAGAAGGAGAGGGCAACACAGAGGGTTCTACCTTGTAAGAGGTATGACCCCCCAGGCTCGAGGGTGGAACTTGGCTTTTCAAAGTGTCTAGTGCTTTGATATGCCCTAAAACACGAAAGGTGGGGTGTGAGCTGTAAACAGCCGCCTAACCCCCTTGTCATCTAGCTCTGAAAAGCTACACTCCAAAGAGCTAGAACATGATACAAAAAAATCATGTACCCATTTAAGGAAACCTCTTGGAGGTTACCATTCAGGTGAATGTCTCCTTTTCCCTAGGCGGGAAGGACGATAGACACCTGTTGCCAATGTAGAAGGATCATTCCCCGAACAGAAAGACAGACCCTCAATGGCAGATTAATGGCGTTTATCCCGTAAGTGGGAAGGAAGTCCGACACCTTGAGGAATTATCGCAAAGGAATCCTTTGACTGAATATTTCGATGGGTATTTGTTGAGCGCTGGAGTTCGTCAGACGAAGCTCAACGAGGAGGGGGAGGCGCTGAGGGAATCCAGCTAAGGGCACATGAAACTCCTTCAGTGCTATATCACTGGAGTGTCAGAGGGAATGATTTGATAGAACACTTAGGTGAGAAAGCCACGCCCTCACGTAGTGTCCCTCGTCGAAGAACCTCAAGAAGTCGTTCCTTATAAGGAGAGCCTGGTAGCCCCAAGGAGGGCCACAGCTGATGTATTGTGTCAGTGAAGAGAGACTCCCCTGCGGAGGAAGTCTGATTGCTTCTTTAGGGAAAGCAACCGCGACTTCAGCCCTGCCAGGTTATCCGTTAGTCAAGGCGCCTCCACTCTTACTCGTTTGACCCCCGGGGGAGACCGACCACGCAGTCTTAGTGACGAGATCGAGCCACCGGAGAAAGAAGGTGGGGTTTCCTTGACTATGCGGAGGAACCTGAAGGTGAAGACTCTGTCTTAGCCTTCTTCCAATGTCTACTAAATTGCTGCAACTGGGAGGGAAGCTACTTCCTACACAAATTACATGGAGACTCCTGCATACAGGCGTGTCCCCTGCACTCAGGAGAAAGTACATCGAGGATCAGTCTCCTGCGCAGACATGAAGGTGCTGCATAGATGCCCTTCCCTGCCTGGACAAACCTGCATTCTCATACAAAGGGAAAGTTTTTAAAATTTTAAACCAGTTGGTTGGTTATTATTGGTTGTTAAACCGAGTCAGGCGAATGAGAACTGACAACGTCCATTCTCTTCCAAGCCGAAATAAAAAGTGGCTTGTGTTGCCTACTGCGTGTGTGCGTGGGATGGGTGCTCCAACTAGCAGAGGTTAGTTGCATCTCGCTAAAAATTTTACAGCTTGTTTCAGCTGTTTCTGAAATATATCAATATTAAAAAACTGAAAGGTTTTTATTTGGTGCCAGAACAACTGTAGAGTAAATAACAAATAATTTTGGTTAGATTAATAGATCTCAAATGATATCAATTTATTGTATAGTATAAATAAAGAGCTTCTTTATGAAAGTGTGTAATTTCATGTACTGTAAACAGATAGGAAGCTTGTGGCAGTTCATTAGAATTAGCTTATTAGAGAGAAAAGGGAAAAAATTGGTTTCCCCTTATTATAAGATATGCTAGTTTATCTTTCCTTTACTTTTTATATTGCATAGTATTATATTATTACTGCAACCATGTACAGTATGCAGTATTTGTATTTTTTTTATTACAACAGTATATATGTTGGACTGTTGTAATGTAAAGCATATGTAGGTATACATTCTCAATATGGGCATTGAGAGAGCATATGATTATTGTATACTGCATTGCATCATTATAGTGGATTATAATATGGTAGTATATTTTTTGTATTGAAGGTACTTAATAATAATTTTTTTATGGTTTCTTAGTATCCTATGATGTCGTACTGTATACAGTATATTTTGTGCATAGAGGCCAAAGAGTCCGGCCTTCTGTGATTTGTGCATGTCACTTATGCTAAACATACTTTGGGTTCAACAATAAAATGAAGTCCAATCTGTTTTCTCTCTGATATCTGTCCTGCATTATGATAAAGTTTGTTTTATATATAATATACATATTAATGAAATTTCAAAAATAGATTAGTTACAGCAGCTTTATATAAATTCTTAATATTCTATTTTCAGTGTGTGATGGAGCAGAAGGAGCCAGTTTATTAAGTAGGTTTGATATTAAGGAGTCTTGCCCTGAAAATGAAAGTGTTACAAATCCTCTACTTATGAATATTACTGATATGGAAAGAGAGGATGCAGAAGTATCTGGTGTGGAGAACGATGGTGCTAATCCCTCAATGAGTTTGCAGTCAAGGCGTATTCTTTTT
Organism: Palaemon carinicauda; assembly: GCF_036898095.1. Taxonomy (NCBI): domain Eukaryota; kingdom Metazoa; phylum Arthropoda; class Malacostraca; order Decapoda; family Palaemonidae; genus Palaemon; species Palaemon carinicauda. The sequence continues at coordinate 50,889,670 of NC_090762.1, read as the reverse complement.
ATGCCAGCGGTAGACTCTGAGCGCCAGTTACTTGACAGCTGTTGGCCAAGGTATGAAATGTGGAAGAATTATTGAACAGTTGCTAGCACTAATAACTGTTACACTGCTATGGTGTTCTGGTAAAGAGGAATTTGGTGGTTGAAGATACTGGGGCACTAAAAAATCTTTGTATAGTTCTCAGAATTAGCTATTCATTTAATCAAGATTATTTTACGATCAATTGTCAGTATTTCCTATTCTCCTTTGTTATGCATTCATCTTTCCAAATTTGCATGACTTTGAAGTATCAAGCCTTTTATTCCGAGCAACAGGGGAAGGACTCAATTGAGATGTATAGGTGAAGTGATTTGCCTTTCAAGCAAGTTTAGTGTCAGTAAGTTGGGATTAGAAACTTTTTAAATTCAAGGGAGAGCAGAAATTAATGTTTGTGATGTTAAAGTAGTAAATATAAGTGCCCGTACTGTTTTATGGCAAATAAAGGATTCTAAAATGCCACAACTTGAAATCTATACCTTTAAGGTCTACAAACCATCACCTATTACTAAAATATGTTTATATGAACATAGCTATGAAATGCCGTGATAATGAAAAATAAAGGAAAATTATAAATTAGATCAAATATTTTTTCAATAAAAAAAGAGATATTGATAGAAATACTGTAACTAGGAAGAGAAAGAGCAGCATTGACAATTATGAAGATGAAACTCATGGTAAAGATTAAAACAAGGTTTCTGTCACCAGTAATACTTTGTCCCGGGTCTTATACAGAATACAAAAATGAAATTACTTGTGTGAAAATAACTTAAAGGGAAAAGCATTGGTTTCCGTTGTCTACACGAGTCCTCTTAAACTTTTTCTTTTCCTGCATACACCGTCATTATCAGTTACACATGGCTCTATGTAAAAAGCAACATTTGGCTTAATCTACATAATCAATATTAGTTCCCACATGACTACAAACCTTCGTCTTTTTGCTGGAATTCGTCTGATTAAAATAATGATGAGGCATTGGTAGTTGCTGGCAGGTACTTTGGAAGAAATAAGAAATTGATTCCATAGATTTTGTTTATTTTCATAAGTATGTTTAAACATGAAGATATTTTTATCTCCACTAATAACCAATACATTTCAACATGTGCATTTGGATTAATTAGATCCAATTCTTGTATAAATACTAACTGATGTTATATTTTCATATCATGGCTCGCATTATATGTGAAAAAGCAAAGTGCATAATTCATTGCCTGCACAGCTCATAATATATAATGGTCCTTTGCTATATAGTGCATGAAAATATGTTGGAAGGCATTGTTGTTATTTTCTTCATGGTTTTAAACTTGCGTAAATGTTTGTTTACGTTTGTAAACCCAACTTGCTATGAACTGAATGTAGAAATGCAAAGGAGCCATATTAAGGGAAGGAAAAAACTAATGTTTGAGCTTTTTCAACATTTTAAAATTGTCTACATCAAGTACAGTATGGATTTGAATCAATAGCAGCCTAGAATTTTCATTGGAGGCATTTTTTTAATTTCTTATATAGTGACAAAACTGGATGGAAAAATCCTACTTAATAAAATAACTGTTAAAATAGATTTTTATTATGTTGTATAATCCATAGTATTATTTTGTATTATTATTATATTCATGTTTTGCAGGCACAGTTTGGTTAAGAAGACATTTGGTGGTAACTTTGTATTTGAATACGATCTGCCTCCAGATGAAAATGGCACTGTACCTCTAGTTATCAATATCTCTAATGGAATTCCAACCATGTTGACTTTTTCTTTGGAATCTATCATTGATATTGGGGGCACTTTAAGTGTTGAATTGGCAGTTTCTCCATTTATGGTAAGTTTAGCTTTTTAACTTTAGATTAATCATTTATTCATCTAAAAGGCTCATTCATTCATTTCTTTTGTTGGTCATGCCAAAGGCATTAAGAAAGATGTTAAAATCCTAAAGGGAATTCTTGCTTCTTAATTGAGCTGAAAATATTTTATTCATATTGATTAAATGATAAAATCAATTATGTTTTTATCTTTGCCCTCTATTCCTTCTATTCCTAGCCTTTGTTTTTGTAAAAAAGAATAGCATTCAAAAATGAAATTAGTTAATTGTGAATTTGAATAATTTTTATTTCTTGAAGACTTTAAAAGGATCTTTGATATATTACAATGAACACCATTCTTATCTGGGATGTTACACCCCCTGCAATCTTTTATATCCCTGTTACATTTTATGAAAAATTTTACTTTCAGAGCATTAGTGTTCACAACTTCAATATACTATCATATCACGGTTACATTTTCAATATTAATCTTACCCGATGATCATGTAGCTGTCAACTCTGTTGCCCGACAGAAATCTACGGTCGGGATACGCCAGCGATCGCTATACAGGTGGGGGTGTACACAACAGCGCCATCTGTGAGCAGGTACTCAAGTACTTCTTGTCAACAAGAACTCAATTTTTCCTCTGTCGTGCCTCCGGCTAGACCTACTTGGATACGCTGTTGATTCTGGAGTTATTGTTCACGATTTGGTGATGTATTTGCTCTAGAGTTTAGCCTTCGCTATTCAGGAAGCTTTATCTTTAGCTTAGCAAGCTTTTGGAATTAATTTGAATTAATTATGGTGACGAAGAGAGTATGGACTCTCTTTCACTTTTAAATGGCCGACCCTTCCCTTAGACGGAAGTGTTGGTGTCGAAGAGAGTATAGACTCTCTTTCACTTTTTATTTTATATCTCTCCGCCATTTATAGGCCTCTTCGATTAACTTTCCTTAAAAAAAAAAAAAAAAAAAATATGCGACCTTTCCTAATAGTAGGCGGTCCTTACTTGGAACCGAAGTTAATTAACATTGAGCTCGTCATATCGTTTTTCCTGTTAAGAATTTATGCTATTTTAATTTTATGTTTTTGAAAGAATTTCTTTGATAAGTCTCGTACTGTTTTCAAAGTTGAACTAACGTTTTGTTTAGTCTCCGCAGTTGTTGACGTTCAGAACGTTCAACTTGCGCTCTATCGTTACGATAGAGAGAGAGTATTCACGGTTTCACGTTGCATAAGAGTAAACCGATTCTAGCGTTTCGTTCATTCTTTCTTAGCTTAAATGGTTTTAATTCTAATAAAGGAACTTTTTATTTGGGAAACCTTTCAGTTTTTTTCCTTTAACAAATAATATGTTTTAACGATATATATAATTGGGCTCATCTCTCAGGTTCTAAGTCAAGAGAGAGAGAGAGAGAGATAGAGACGGAGGGAGAGAGAGGAGGATAAACGTTTCGTTCAAGCGGGTAACGTTGTTCTCGTTTTTTTTTTTGCTCTTCTCCCTAGTCGATAGAGGGGAAGAAGGTAAAACGTTTCTAGAGTTTTATTCTTGTTCCCAGGCTTTATGCGGTGAGAGATTTTAAACGTAGTTTATTTGATCTAGTGTTTAGTCTCTTTTCCAGCCACTGAATTCTTTATCTTTCATTATGTTTTTCTGTTACATTGTAATACTGTTTTCGCAATTACTACCTTTTAATGAAGGATAGGATTGCGTGTTTCAGGTACAAACCACTTAAAGTTTCGAGTTCAGTGAAATAAGTGCAAACAGAAAATCAAAAGTGATAAAGTGATATGCGCAAAGTGTTACAGTGTTGCGTTCGAGGGTTCGTCTGTTCGTGCCAGTGGTTCACCTAGTCCGATACCTCTTACAAGCTCCCAAGCCCAGGGGAGAAGTAATGTCGAAGGACTTATGGGTTCCTCAGGCCTTGATCGACGAACAGACGTTTCCCTCTGTGGTTTCGGGTGTATCTACACACGTTGCCGACGTGATCACCCCACCCACACAAAGACGAGAGAGCCCATTTATTCCTCGTCTGCGGAAGAGGTTTCTCGCAGAAACCATGGACCAAATCTTGCAGCTTTTAAGTGCAAGTCGGTCCCTTCCGCGCAAGTCCAACGGCCTAGGTGTAGCCACTGGGTCAGTTCGGACTCGCTGCAGTACGACAACTGCACACCTCCTAAGAGAGGCTAGGTGGTACCGCAACAGGCAGTAACTCCGTCTGTTGCCGCACCAGCTGTTTTAGACCCTCAGTCACAACGGACAGTAGCTCCGTTTGTTGTTGTCTTTCATAGACCCTAGTGGTCCATGCTGCAGACTATACAGTCTCAGCTTGCTCCTTCATACAGGAGTATCATGCTGGAAGGTTGACAATGCAGCCTGTTTACCTACAACCCGCCGAGGTTGTGCGCTCAGCAGATACTGCGGCTGCCTGCTCCCACACCACACCTGTGAGAGCTCCTCCACCGATGCGCAGTCCTCACTGCCAGACGCATGTTCTTGCTGCACCATCTGCTAACATGCGTGAGCTGCCGCATCAGGGGTTGCCGGGTTCCAGCACTATGCGGCATTCTCCTCAGCCCATGCAGCATGCTCTGCAGACCTTACAGCATGCTCCGCATACCATGCAGCATGAGCCGCATACCATGCAGCATGAGCCGCATGCCTTACCTCATGCTCTGCATACCTTACCGCATGCTCTGCATACCTTACAGCATGCTCTGCATACCTTACAGCATGCTCTGCATTCCTTACAGCATGCTCTGCATACCTTACAGCATGCTCTGCATACCTTACAGCATGCTCTGCATACCATACCGCATGCTCCTCAACCCACCGCAGCCCCTCCCACGCACCAGCACTCAGCTTTTGTTGTTGCCAGCTCCCACACTCCGACTGCGGAGAAGGTTGACGATGCACCCGTGGGCCTACACCTCCCACGGTTGTGCGCCCGGCATGGCTTCATGCTCTCACACTCTTGTTGTGAGAACTCCTCCACCCATGCACAGTCAACCCTGCCAGATGTATGATGACTCCCACACACAGAGCACTCCGTTGCCGTGCGGGAGCTACCACAAGCTGCCGTGTTTTGACACGGTGTGTCAGCCTCCGCAACACACTGTGGTTACCGCCACTCGCCAGCAGCAAACTAGTCAGGCGGGAGTTGAGGCTTCCCCACACATCTTTGGTTGTTGCCAACTCACAAACTGTCATGCAGTTACATGACGTTGCCTTCTGGTCTGCTACTTATACACCAGTGCTGTATGTCCTCACGCTCCTGTTGTGGTTGACAGTTCAGTTTTTGACAGTTCACAGACTGTCAAGCAGTTTCATAACGTTGCCCTCTGGTCTGCTGCTTTTGCACCAGTGAAACCCTCACTGAGAGAACTTAGCTTTTCTCGGATATGGTTCCTGTAGATGAGAAAGTGCTGTTCTCCCTCCTTCTGATATTCCCTTGAGGACTCTGTCATTTGGAGAGGAGCCTTAAGCTGCTTAGCCTCCTATGGACTTTTATTTAAGCATAACATGCTTCCAGGGAGGGTAAATGGTTCCGCTTCAGTCGCTAACCCCGTCTGTTGCCACACCTGCTCCCATAGACCTTGAGCTTTGTTGCAAGACATGCAGTCCAAGGTTAGTCCTTGATAGAGGATTTTTTTTTTACGGAGTCAGTGTGTCACTGGGAAGACGTTCAACAACCAGCAGAGGTGACTTGTTGTGACGCAGTGCGGCAACCTCAGCAACCCGATAAGGAGTTGTCTGTACTACCCAGACAGTCTAGACAGTTTCGGGTTGTCGCTGTACTTCCTCGCTTCCCCATGGTTGACAGTTCACAGACTGTGCAGCAGTACCATGATCTTGTGTCCGGCTCCGTCAGACGACTGGCTTTTAAGAGCTCCCACAAGTCGTCGCTGTCTGGAGAATCTCAGATGGACTATGGATCTGACCAAGGAACTGGGCCTCCTGGTCAATTTAGAGAAGTCCCAGCTCGTCCCATCCCAGACCATTGTCTTCCTGGGTATGGAGATTCAGAGTCGAGTTTTTCGGGCTTTTCCGTCGGCCCCAAGGATCAACCAAGCCCTAGTATGCATCCAGAGCATGCTGAGAAGGAACCGATGCTCAGTCAGGCAGTGGATGAGTCTAACAGGGACACTTTCATCGCTGGCCCTGTTCATCGAGTTAGGGAGACTCCACCTCCGCCCCCTTCAGTATCATCTAGCTGCTCACTGGATAAAGGACATGACGCTAGAGACGGTCTCAGTTCCTGTTTCCGAAGAGATGAGGTCTACTCTAACGTGGTGGAAGAACAGCTTTCTTCTCAAGGAAGGTCTACCTTTGGCTGTTCAGAACCCCGACCGCCGTCTCTTCTCGGACGCATCAGACACGGGCTGGGGTGCGACATTGGACGGACAGGAATGCTCGGGAACATGGAATCAGGAGCAAAGGACACTTCACATCAATTGCAAGGAGTTGTTGGCGGTTCATCTGGCCTTGATAAACTTCAAGTCCCTCCACCTAAACAAGGTGGTGGAGGTGGACTCCGACAACACCACAGCCTTGGCTTACATCTCCAAGCAGGGAGGGACTCATTCGAGGAAGTTGTTCTAGATCGCAAGGGACCTCCTCATCTGGTCAAAAGATCGAAAGCTCACGCTGGTAACGAGGTTCATTCAGGGCGATATGAATGTCATGGCAGATCGCCTCAGCCGGAAGGGTCAGGTCATCCCCACAGAGTGGACCCTTCACAAGAATGTTTGCAGCAGACTTTGGGCCCTGTGGGGTCAGCCAACCATAGATCTGTTCGCTACCTCGATGACCTAGAGGCTCCCGTTGTATTGTTCTCCGATTCCAGACCCAGCAGCAGTTCACGTGGATGCTTTTCTGCTGGATTGGTCCCATCTCGACCTGTATGCATTCCCGCCGTTCAAGATTGTCAACAGGGTACTTCAGAAGTTCGCCTCTCACAAAGGGACACGGCTGACGTTGGTTGCTCCGCTCTGGCCCGCGAGAGAATGGTTCACAGAGGTACTGCAATGGCTGGTCGACATTCCCAGGACTCTTCCTCTAAGAGTGGACCTTCTACGTCAACCTCACGTAAAGAAGGTACACCCAAACCTCCACGCTCTTCGTCTGACTGCCTTCAGACTATCGAAAGACTCTCAAGAGCTAGAGGCTTTTCGAAGGAGGCAGCCAGAGCGATTGCCAGAGCAAGGAGGACATCCACTCTCAGAGTCTATCAGTCTAAATGGGAAGTCTTCCGAAGCTGGTGCAAGGCCAATGCAGTTTCCTCAACCAGTACCACTGTAACCCAGATTGCTGACTTCCTGTTACATCTAAGGAACGTAAGATCCCTTTCAGCTCCTACGATCAAGGGTTACAGAAGTATGTTGGCAGCGGTTTTCCGCCACAGAGGCTTGGATCTTTCCACCAACAAAGATCTACAGGACCTCCTTAGGTCTTTTGAGACCTCAAAGGAACGTCGGTTGTCCACTCCAGGCTGGAATCTAGACGTGGTCCTAAGGTTCCTTATGTCATCAAGATTTTAACCTCTCCAATCAGCCTCTTTTAAGGACCTCACATTAAAAACTCTTTTCCTCGTGTGCTTGGCAACAGCTAAAAGAGTAAGTGAGATCCACGCCTTCAGCAGGAACATAGTTTTCACATCTGAAACGGCTACATGTTCCTTGCAGCTCGGTTTTTTGCTAAAAACGAGCTTCCTTCACGTCCTTGGCCTAAGTCGTTCGAGATCCCAAGCCTGTCCAACTTGGTGGGGAACGAACTGGAGAGAGTACTTTGCCCAGTTAGAGCTCTTAGGTACTATCTAAAAAGGTCAAAACCTTTACGAGGACAATCAGAAGCCTTATGGTGTGCTATCAAGAAGCCTTCTCTTCCAATGTCTAAGAACTCAGTTTCTTACTACATCAGGCTTCTGATTAGGGAAGCACATTCTCATCTAAAGGAAGAAGACCTTGCTTTGCTGAAGGTAAGGACACATGAAGTGAGAGCTGTGGCTACTTCAGTGGCCTTCAAACAGAACCGTTCTCTGCAGAGTGTTATGGATGCAACCTATTGGAGAAGCAAGTCAGTGTTCGCATCATTCTATCTCAAAGATGTCCAGTCTCTTTACGAGAACTGCTACACCCTGGGACCATTCGTAGCAGCAAGTGCAGTAGTAGGTGAGGGCTCAGCCACTACATTCCCATAATCCCATAACCTTTTTAACCTTTCTCTTGAATACTTTTTATGGGTTGTACGGTCGGCTAAGAAGCCTTCCGCATCCTTGTTGATTTGGCGGGTGGTCAATTCTTTCTTGAGAAGCGCCGAGGTTAGAGGTTGTGATGAGGTCCTTTAGTATAGGTTGCAGCCCTTTATACTTCAGCACCTAAGAGTCGTTCAGCATCCTAAGAGGACCGCTGCGCTCAGTAAGGAAGACGTACTTAATAAAGGCAGAGTAATGGTTCAAGTCGTCTTCCTTACCAGGTACTTATTTATTTTATGTTATTTTTGAATAACTAATAAAATGAAATACGGGATACTTAGCTTCTTTGTTAACATGTATGCTGGTCTCCACCCACCACCCTGGGTGTGAATCAGCTACATGATCATCGGGTAAGATTAATATTGAAAAATGTTATTTTCATTAGTAAAATAAATTTTTGAATATACTTACCCGATGATCATGAATTTAAGGACCCGCCCTTCCTCCCCATAGAGAACCAGTGGACCGAGGAGAAAATTGAGTTCTTGTTGACAAGAAGTACTTGAGTACCTGCTCACAGATGGCGCTGTTGTGTACACCCCCACCTGTATAGCGATCGCTGGCGTATCCCGACCGTAGATTTCTGTCGGGCAACAGAGTTGACAGCTACATGATCATCGGGTAAGTATATTAAAAAATTTATTTTACTAATGAAAATAACATTTTTGTAAAAAGTTCTTTTTTTCCAGAACATCAGTGCTCACAATTTCAGTGTAGCTGGGTGCTTGAGCCGTGGGATACGGGAAACACCAAACGTCGATTGGGAATGTTCTCGGGGTTATGGTCTTTTAGTAAATACTACCCGACCTTCTGCTATAGCTACTCAAGTGCTGATACCTTTTCCTGAACCGGGGCCTTGGTACCTTACACTATACCCAGAGTGCTTTCTTTATAATGCTAGGTAAGTCGGACAATGTTCTTTGCTTTCTCACTAATGTGTAATGTTCTTTGCTCTCTCTCTAATGCTAAGTTAATCAGAGATTGTTCTTTGCTTTCTCTCTAATGCTAAGCTAGTCAGGGAATGTTATTTACTTTCTCTCTATTGCTGGTTAAGTCAAGGAATGTTCTTTGCTTTCTCTTTAATGCTAAGCTAGTCAGGGAATGTTCTTTGCTTTCTCTCTTCTTCTTTACCTTGAAGCTTTTCCCATTTCTATATGGGGTGGCTGTTTCTAGTCAACCTTCACCATCTTCCTCTGTCCTGTACATCTTGTTCTTTTAGACCCTTTTCCTTCATGTCATTCAATAATCTATCTTTTCACCTGAACTTTTGCCTTCCCCTCCTTCTTCTGGCCTCCACCTCCAAGTTCATAACTCTTTTACATACGTGTTCATCTTCTCTCCACAAGCACTTCTGTTGGGTCCCTGCCCAGGATGGGGTGGATGGAAACGAACGAGTAGACAAGGCAGCAAAGGAAGCTTCAGGGCTACTTGACCCATCCCCCATAAGTATTCCTTACAAAGATCTTGAAAGTAAAATACATTTTCACTGTACGAACAAGTGGCAGGCTCGATGGTCTGAACTGACCACTGATGCAAAATTGAAACAAGTCCACCCTTTTGGTGGATAAATGGTCATCTTGTAATCCTACAGGTAGGAGGGATGATATTTTAACTAGACTGAGTGTTGACCTTATACGTGCAACCCACAATTATCTAATGAAGAGTGGTGAAGGAAGAAGGTCCCTATTTGTAATATCTGACAAGTGACAATAGATATTAAACATAATTTTGTCGATTGTCCTGTTTTAAATCTTCAGAGTGAAGAGTGGACACATTTACTTGAGGACAAACCTTTAAAAGATATACTGAGGGAAAATTGTGATACCCTGAACTTGAAAAAATTCATAAAGAGTTTTGGTTTATATCATGAGCTTTAATTAATTTTACTAATGTCCTTTTTTAATCCTTTTAATCCCTTATTATGTTATTTAGATATTATTTTATGAAAGCTGTGTGATTGTTCTAATGGCCTTTGATGTCCCAGTTCTTGGCTTAAGGCCTAAATTTTATATTCCATTCAATTCTCTCCTCATGACATGACCAAACCATTTGTCTTCTTTCCTGAGCTTTATTTGAAACCTTTAATACTTTGACTGTCTCCCTGATTAATTCATTCCGTATCTTATTTTTTTTTGTGACGCCACACATCCACCTCAGCTTTCTCATCTCGGCCACTTTCATTTTTCTTTCTTGCTCTTGCTTTATTGGATAAGTCTCTGCCCCATAGAGTATGGCTGGTCTAACAACACTTTTATAAAACTTTCCTTTAACCTTTGCAGTGATCCTCCTGTCACAAAGTATCCCTGATGACTTTCTCCAATTCATCATGCACACTCAATCTATGACTGACTTCTACATCAAGGTTTCCATTTTTACTCATAACAGAGCCAAGATATTTGAAAGAGCTAACTCTCTTTATGTCTTCTTGGCCTAATTTCACTGTTCCCTGCCATTCCTCTCTGCCTGTCCACATATATTGTCTTTGTTCTGCTAATTTTTAAGCTTCTCTAAAATTCTTCTCTCCATCTTTCTAGCTTGAGACTTCATCTCATGTTAGATCAGTCAGAACAATGTCATTAGCACACATTGCACTCCAAGGCACCTCCTCTGTAACTTTCGATGTTATAACATCTATCACAATATCAAATACGTAAGGACTAATGGCTGAACCCTGGTGGAGACGAACTTTCCCCTTAAACTTCTCTATAGTTCCAGCAGTGCTCTTGTTTGGTTACCTCTGCATACTCATCTTTCATGATTCTGACATACTTTTCAGGAACTCTTTCCTCTCTTGAGCACCTCCACTCTTTTTGCCTAGGTACCCTATCATAAGCTTTTTTCCAAATCAATAAACACCGGATGTAGTGCTTTCTGTTTCTCTCTGTATTTCTGTACTGTCTGCCTTAGTGCAAATATTGCATCAATTGCTCTTTCTTGGCATAAAACCAAATTGTCCATCACAAATTGTGGCTTCCATTCTCAATCTTCCTTCTATAATCCTCTCATATATTTGCATTGTACAGTATGTGATATTAGCTAAATTCCTTTGTAATTCTCACACTCCTGCACATCACCCTTCCCTTTGTAGATCAGGACCATTTGGCAATTTATCTACATGTCCAGCAGTGTTTCTTGGCAATCCATCATGGTTATTAAATCCTACAGGATGTTTATGCCCTCCTCTCCTAAACACTTCCACACTTCAGCTGGTATTCCATCAGGTCCCACAATTTTCCCCCCATTTTTTTTCATTTTATCCAGCGCCTTCTTAACCTCTTCTCTCCTGATATCCTGGGCTATTCTTTCATGAGGGCTCCCATCTCTTATTATTGTTCTGGAGTTTTCTTCATTTAGTAACTCTTCAAAGTACTCCTTCCTCTAGCTATTATGCCTTTCTTTTGATAAAACTCTTCCATTTTTGTCCTTGATTTGTCTGATGTGTGTTAAATCCTTTGATGATTTATCTCTGCATTTTGTTAACTTGAGTATTCTTTTTAGGCCTTCAGTTTCTCTAAGATCTCATAGAACTTAACCATTGTAATTTATTTTTGCCTTTGCTACTGCCCTTTTAGCTTTATTTGCAGTTTTCCAAGCTATTCTATTTTCTTCAGATTGATTCCTGTCATAGGCTACTCTTGCTTCCTTTTTCTTCTTTATCTTATGCTGGGTATTAGGGTTCCACCACCAACTCTCTTTCTCATTTGGTGGTACTCTACCAGATGTCTTCCCCAATGATAATTCTGCTATTACAAGGATCATTGCACTATTTTCTCTCCACCAGATGTTCACATCTTCTGTCAATCTGATGCTGCTAAGAAATGCTTCCTTAAATCTCTCTAATTTCTTGCTCTTCTAGTAGCCACCACTTTATCTTCAGGTGGACTACCTTTTTCTCTGTTTCAACTCATCTTAACAAGAGATCCGACACTAATAGCGCATGCTGTCTGCTAACACACATTCCTTTAATAACCTTATAATTCTTCACTTCTGTTAAATGGTTCCTTCTACACATTAAAAAATCTATTTGTGTCTGTCTTCCCCCACTACTATATTTTCACGCAGTCATCATTTGTGAAAAAGGTGTTGTTAATTGCCCTGTCAAATGCCAGTGCAAAGTCTGTTATTAATTTTCCTTCTTTGTTCATTTTTCCCATGCCATGTCGTCCATATATTCTATTGATGTTTTCCCAGTTGCACCCAATGTGTCCATTCAAGTCTCTTCCCATAACTAGCCTTTCTTATATTTCTATTGCTACTTTATTCATGATCTCTCCAGAACTTATTTTTCACCTCTTCAATGTACCTAGTCTGAGGTGCATATGCACTTACTACCTTCAAGATATGTCCACCACAGCACAACCTTACTTTTAATTTCTTTCTTGCTTTTCCTTTCAACGTCCACAATGTTTTCTTTCATTTCTTTACCGATGACAATCTCTAGGCCACTTCTTCCTGTTTCATCAGCTCCACTATTTAGTAACTTGTAGCCATTGCCAATATCCTGTGCTTTATTTCCTCTCCATCTTGTTTCCTGCACACATAAAATGTTCACCCTCCTTCGCTCCATGACATCTGCCACGTCCCTGCTTTGACAATTCATGCTGCCCACGTTCAGTGTTCCAATTCTTATTACTTGCTCTTGCTTCTTTAGCTGTTCCCGTCCTTGATTGGGTAGCCCTTTTCCATTTATCGGGGAGGTCAGGTGAGGCCTCCGTGCATCGCACAAGAGGGACACCCTGGCCTTCTACTGGTAACTGTTCGTGGTCGTTCATGTTTTCGGCCAAATTATTTTACAGTCAGATGCCTTTCCTGCCACAAACTTTCACCATTTACCCGGGCTTTGGACTGGCATAAGAGTTGTGCTGGCTTCTTTGCTTTCTCTCTAATGCTGGGGAAGTCATGGAGTGTTCTTTACTTTCTTTCTAATGCTAGGTAAGTTAGGGATTATTCATTGCTTTCTCTGATGCTAGATAAGTCAGAGAATATTCTTTGCTTTTTCTCTAATGGTAAGCCAGGGAATATTCTTTGCATTCTCTCTAGTGGTAAGTCAGGGAATATTCTTAGCTTTCTCTCCAGTGGTAAGTCAGGGATTATTCTTTTCTTTCTGTAATGTTAGGTAAGTCAGGGAATATTCTTTGCATTCTCTCTAGTGGTAAGTCAGGGAATATTCTTTGCTTTCTCTCCAGTGGTAAGTCAGGGAATATTCATTGCTTTTTCTCTAATGGTAAGTCAGGGAGTATTCTTTGCTTTCTCTCTAATGCTAGGTTAAGTCAGGGATTGTTCTTTGCTTTCTCTCTAGTAGTAAGTCAGGGAATGTTCTATGATTCTATTGTTGTTTAATAGGTTTTTTAGGCAGAAGTTATTCTTTAGCGTCTCAAATTCTGCATCCTCACATATTGTTTCCCTATGATGTTCACAACGTTTTAGAAAATACCAAAGATATTTATACTCTGGTGCCAATTATATTTGATGTAATATTTTGCATTTAAGCCAGTCATTACAATCAGTTTACAATTACTCTTCTATATACAAATGCAATTATTCTTCTATATACAAAAAGAGCTTCCTGTGCTGTAGTGACTTTTTTTTTTTTTTATTGTGTTGTTAGATGCAAACAAGTGTTTTATTGAAACTTGAACAAAGCATTGCCAGGCGGTGACTAGTTTTGAGTCATTATGGTCATTTTCTGTTTATTATTTTATACTCTATTGTTAAAATGACCTTTAATTAGCTTTACCGCGTATATGCTTTGGTCTCGGAGATTGTAAAACTGAATGAAAATCATTGTAGTTTTTCCTTTTCATTTTCTTTGAAAAGATCCTTTTTTTCCTTGCTAATAGATAAAATATATTCTCATTTTCACATATGAAAGGTCTCTTCCATTTTAAAGCATAAGCTATTATGTTATGTGCTTTTTTTTATGTTGCTAATTTGAAAAACACATCAAACAAATCAAATGGTAGTTACTGTTCATGCAATGAGTATATGTGCTAATATGGAAAATATCTTTTCCATAAAATTCATCTTATATATACTTGTATAGCAGAGTAAAACCAAGCTTTTTGGAAACTTGCGTTCTGTATTAATGGCTGGGAAAATTTGAATGTGGATATGCAGGCAATTTGTTTTGGCCTAACTGAATCTAATTGCTCTATCTGGCACAAAGATTAACCACAGTGATCAACTTGGGCAATTGCCTCCTTGGCTCCATGGTGTAGGGTACTTGATCACATGGTAATGTAAGCATCCTCACACTGGCTCCTGTTACCGACAAACCTGATCTCCTGATCACCTCACATTCTTGCGGGCATACCCACAATCATCATACTCTAGCTCGGCATCAGTAATCATTTGATTAAGCGTAACATCCCACAGCTTCAATGTTCATCTCGTAATCTTCCACCCAAGCAGGCTTGTGGTAGTCTATTGGGAATGTCCTTGCCTGGCAATCTGTTAGACAGGAATTTGAGACCACTCAAGCTTGATAGTTTCTTCTAGTATCTGAAACTTCACCATCCTTATAAGCTAGAGATAAGCTCACAGCTATTTCTAGAATATTGCAGGATATTTTCTCATGTGAATCACTCAAAACCAATAGAAAAATTATCTCACCTGGTCATAACGTAGTCCTCACAGTGTCGAAAAGTTTATTAAAAGAAACTGGTATTGTAGTTTAGCAGCTGCTCTACTTTTTGCCTATTTTTGGGTAGATATAGGTCTTGACTGTAATGCATTACTTTTTGCCGTCTGCCATCCAGAAAACAGTATAGTGCATTATTTGAGATTGCCTTTGTGTGGACGGCTTACAATTTCACAAATATTTGCCCTCCTTTCTGAGTTTGAAAAGGGGCGATGTGGTTTACATTCAAAACATCTATAACAATGTAAATGATATGCGATAATATTCTGGACATGATCTAGAGGAAACAAATTAGTTTCCTTGAATACTTTATAGTATAAGTAAAATTCTCTCTCTCTCTCTCTCTCTCTCTCTCTCTCTCTCTCTCTCTCTCTCTCTCTCTCTCTCTCTCTCTCTCTCTCTCTCTCTCTCACACATAGATTTTATGGTTACCTATGCAAATATAAATATGTTTTAATTATTGTGAAATAGATATGTTATAGGTTCAGAATTATCATATCTACCAAATAATTTTTTTCTGGGCTCCGAGCTGTGCCGCACAATGAAATACTCCTAAAGCACTATTTCCAAGGAATATAACTGCTATATATTACCAGAGAAAAAAAAGCATAGGAATGCCAGGTTGAACCCAGCTCGCTCACCTATAAAAGGTGTCGGTATAATATACTGGGGCGTGATAATTCACAACCAGAGGTCTCGCACTATTTAGATATCTCCTCTTCAAAATCCCCGCCACAGCGAGGTGCCGATCAACACTACTACCACTAACCCAACCCACGCCAGTGACGACACTCCTTTATAGCACTTGTTGTTATTAAGTCCAACATGTTTTTTCTCGTGTTTACCCTTGGATTTATCATTATTTTATAATCGATGGCCGATTCCCAAGATACCCCATCGAAGTTAAGTACTTTATCCATGAGTTTTAGCGAGATTGGGCAGTGTAACCTCTGTTTTTATTAATTGAGAAGTGTTTATATATGAACGGCGTCCCCGTTCTTATCGTTCATGGTTCGGCTCTGCCCTTTTTCTCGTTAGTTCGTCCGTCATTAATATTTGTTCGAACTTTTAGGAGTTTTTTCCTTACATTTATATAGTACACCGTCTTTATGCTTTCATCTAGCATTAATTTTATGTTATCCTATGATATCAGTGTTAGCGTTTCATCAAGGAGTAGGTTATGTTGGTATGCCTGCATTCGTGCATGTTGGTGGATTGCGTCACCATTGAGATTGTTTCGCTAGTTCTAGGAAGACGACCATCTCACTTATTATTATTAAACCTTTTAGTTTTATTACGCTCCACCTAGTTTTACATTTGGTTCGAGTGGGACTCTCGCATTTTTTTGTTTTTTTGTTTTTACTGTTCGATCTACCGCTTCAGTAACTAGGTTGGTACCCCTGCTTTCCATCTGCTGATGGCGTCATGCTTCTCCCCTATCACTCGCCCGAGTCCCTCTCTCGCCATATTATTTCTGCATGCCTAACCTTACTTACGTGATTTCGCTTTTAATTCATTAATTATGTTTATGTATTTGTGCATTGATATTATATTTATTGCTTTACTCCGTTATGATCATATTTTTGGGATTTTCATGTCATGTTGAGGGGATCTCCAGTTGGTAGCCCTGTCTACCACTACGCACTGGTGATTCCCCGGTACCATTCCCCCCCCACAGGTTGGGGAGGCTATTCCATCCCCCCCCTCCTCCAGTGTACACCCTTCCTCTCACTCGATGGTTGTTGGTTATGACATACGGGTCAAGTATGCTTGTTCCTCAGTCTTCCCTCAACGTTCCGACATATTGAGGACTGAGTGTACCCACGGGGTGTGACTTAGTCTCATTCATACCGGGCGTTTTTCGTCTCCCCCCCTCCCGTCGCCCCGATTGGCCATCGGTCGGGGGAGGGGGAGGGCCGGGACCACCGGGGACTATCACACGTGATTCGTCGGTATAACTGCACCTTGGTGTAACCTTTGCTTTTAGCTTGGTATAACTGGCAAACTGCACCTTGGTGTAACCTTTGCTTTTAGCTATGGTTGTAAGAATGAGCACTTATATTAGGAGTGTCCCCACCTACGGTACCTCCTGCTATTATCGTCCGCATAGGACTTATTAATATCCCATATCATTATATTATATTCTACATGAATCATTACCTTCGTCCCGGTACCTCCGGTTGGGTAGTGGGGGTTCCATTGGCTCCCCCCGCGCTCTCCCGTTGTACCCTCCCGTCATCAGACATCGGAGCCTCCGGGCTCTTAAATACAAGATCTGTTGACACTGACACAGTTTTGATTAATATCCTCCCTCCGGGAGCCCTATTCAATTACAGACATTAGTTTTAGATCATAACTGGAGTTTTCTATTTATGTATTTTAAGGATGCATCTTAGGTTACTTTAAGTTTACTTTAAGTTACTTTAAGTTTACTTTAAGTTACTTTAAGTTTACTTTAAGTTTACTTTACCAACCCTGTTCCCCGGCCCCGGGGGCCCCGGAACTAGTTATGATTATAATTATTCATCACTGTTTTTTTGCATCCTTTTTCATCCCTTTTTATTTTATACCTCCCTGGTAATGACGGGATGGTATATTCCTCGCTATGACAATATTATTTCATTGATAATCCTAACTTATTACGGAATTGTTTCAACAATGTCTGTTAATTTTTATAATTTTTTCCCCGGTTACTATACTGGTTCGAAATTTTGTTCATAGCCTTTTGTCCCGATTTCATATCGGTCTATTTTAAGAATCCGGAACACCCGGATCTTTTTAGGTTATTAACCTATTATGGGATACTCACGTATCTGTATTTTATTCTATACTTCCAAAGTAGCGACGGGATAGTGTATTTCAAGCTATGACAATATTATTTCATTGATAACCTTAACTTATTACGGAATTGTTTTAACAATGTCAGTTTATTTATAAGTTTTTCCCCGGTTACTAAACCGGTCCTAGAGTTGTTCATAGCCTTTTGTCCCGGTTTCATATCGGTCTACTTTAAGAACCCGGAACACCCGGATCCTTTTAGGTTACTAACCTATTATGGGACACTCACGTATCTTTATTTTATTCTATACTTCCCAAGTAGCAACGGGATAGTATATTTCTCGCTATGACAATATTTTTTCATTGATAATCTTAACTTATTATGGAATTGTTTTAACAAAGTCAGTTAATTTATGATAAGTTTTTCCCCGGTTACTGTACCGATCTGAAATTTTGTTCATAGTCTTTTGTCCCGATTTCATATTGGTCTAATTCAAGAATTCGGAGCATCCGGATCTCTTTAGGTTACTGACCTGCTATGGGATACTTATGTATCTTTATGTTATTCTATACTTCCCCAGTACCGACGGGATAGTATATTTTGCGCTATGACAATATTATTTCATTGATAATCTTCACCTTTTATGGAATTATTTTGACAATGTCAGTTAATTTATGAAAAGTTTTCTCCCCGGTTATTATACCGGTCCGAAATTTTGTTCATAGCCTTTTGTCCCGGTTTCATACCGGTCTATTTTAAGAATTCGGAACACCCGGATCTTTTTGGGTTACTACCCTACTATGGGACACTGTAGGTGCCCCTGTCGTTACTATCTATAATTATAACTTCGGATATAATATTTTGGGATTTTCATTTTATTTCCTTTGTGATTGATCGATTTAAACATTTATTCTCGATCTATTTATTTTACATTCCCAACGGAGTTACCTTGTTCATTAGTAACGATATACCCTCTTTCGGAGCTCGCAGTCTTCCATGACTTCTACCTTGGCGACTCTTTAGATCTGGGTTGGCGGGTTTGCCTGGAGTGTCAGGGCAAAGAGACCCTGTGTCTCTTCCTTTTAGGGTTTTCAAGGAAGCACGTGGCTGATGTCGGGCCACGTCCCGTTGTCCCTAAAGTTAAAGCTACCTGCCAGCCCCTACCAAAGACTCACAGGTCTTCCAAATCACCAAACCAGTTAAGACTTCTCTTGGGTCGAGAGCGAAGCCCGGCCTGAAACCTACGACTCCGGAGGCTCCCTTCGATCCGGCAGCCCTTTCAAGATTGATGCATGGCCTCTCGTGGCATGGTTAGTTTCAACCTGACCTTTCATTAGACGAGGCCAGCGACCGATCCCAGGGATGAGGTAGAAATTTATTTCTATTTGAACACGATGTTGTGTTGATATTTATCCATATATATACATATATATATGATTTACGGACCTCTGTAGCTCACTGGCTCAAACCTTGTGTCACATACTGAGTCACCACGAATTATATGATGAAAGATTCCTGGTGCCTCTGTGAACTTGACAATTGAATGGAATTATTGCCCTTTAGGGGGAAGAGAGAGTGCTAAACCAGATAGCCTCATACAGGGTCTCATTTGTTATGGGCTACCTCAACAGCACAATATATCATCCCGGATGCCTCTAAGCTCCCGGAATTCGTTGAAAGCAATCCGTGGAAGGCGGCCTTGCACTCTCCCTTCAAAGATGGTATGTTAACCATCGAAGGGTTTGGCACCCGGACTGTAGAAGATTTTGAATTCTACCCGCCGGGTCAACAGTTCCCTCTCTCTGGTTTCGCATGCCTTACCGAGGAGACACTCGTAAGGTTTGACAAGGTCCCCAAAGAAACCAAAATGTACCCAAAGGGGCAGGCTCAGTCCACCTGGGTCCGGCCCTTAAACGAGTGGGAGTGTGTTAACACTACGTTAACACCTCACAAGAGCCCGTACACGATGTTTCTAGTGGAGGAGTAAACCCCTACTCCGTGTGTCACTAAGATATCGGACCTTGCTCAGCTGGCAATAAACGAGGACAAGCCGTTACCGCAGCTGAAAGAAACGCATCCGACTTCCCTCCTGTCCCCGGGGGATTACGATTGCTGGACTAACGCCCCGGCGACCTTCACATCGGGTAAATTAAGCGCTGACTGTGCTTCCATTCAGTTCAGTGAGTGGCTACCCAGGCTTCCGGAATCCCTGATATGCCTCGAGTTCGAAGCCTGTATGCGCCTGAGTAGACCTATCAACTCGGCTACAATGGCAGAAAAGACCTCTTTAATGTATGAAGAAGAACCACCTTTTAAGGTCTTGCCGAAATCATTACTTCAAACCTTACTGTCTGATTCCTACGACTTCTTTGCGTCCCAAGTAGCAACTACCTCCTATGCTACTTCCCCAGCCCTTAGGCCCACCTTTGAAACTCAGGGTGCTTTCCAGGGTTACCAGCGCGCCAGAGGCGCTAGCTCGAGAGGAACTTTTTGCAACAGCTACTCTCGAGGCCGAGAATTCCGCGGAGGCCGAGGAGGTAAATCCGCAGCAAATCATTGGGAATTCTCATGTAGGGGGAAGACTTTACATCTTCCGGAACCGTTGAACGTTCAACATTTGGGCTTTCAGCATAATTTCCAAAAGATCTGGGGTGGAGTTGGATAGAAAGGCCCCCTCCACCAACCATTTTTCATCAACATCCAACGGAAGAGCTAGTCTTATATGAAAACGATCTATTGCAAAAGGAAGCAATAAAGAAAGTAAATCGCTTGTAATTTCAGGATCACTTGTTCAGCCGGCCAAAGAAAGACTCAGAATAGCGAAGAGTAATCCTGGACCTGTCGTTTCTGAATTCTTACATTCAATGCGACAAGTTTCACATGCTGACCATCTCTCAGGTGCGGACCTTGCTTCTCTGTGGGGCCGTCACCTCCTCTATGGATCTTGCAGACGTTTGCTATCATGTTCCGAAAGCAAGGCATTTTCGTCCGTTTCTAGGCTTCAACTAGGCAATTGCCTCACAGCAACTACAGAGTGATAATCTCTTACAACAGTTTTGGTTCCAAATCAACTTCGAGAAGTCTCGTTTGGTCCTGAAGACAAGTTTCAATGGTTAGGATTCAATGAATTCTATGCTCCCACACTCTGTCTCCCAACAGCCAAGAGGAACGATATAGCAAACACAATACGTTTTCTCAAAGACAAATTGTCTTCCAGGAGAAATCAAGAGAGAATCCTGGGTGCCCTCCAGTTTGCCTCAGTAACAGATATACTACTGAAGGCCAGACTGAAAGATTTAAGCCGAGTATGGTACTCCAGGAAAACGAGTAATATCGAGACAAAGGGCTTGACTCCAACCAATTCTGAAGAAAAGACTTCAACCATGGACAAGGTCAAAATCTGGCAAATCCGTTTCCTTACAATATCCACCCCCAAGCTGGTCATTTACACAGACGCCTACTTAACAGGCGGGGGGGGGGGGGGGGGGGGGGGGAGATACTTTCAGTACAAGAAAGTCCTGGGACTATGGTCGACAATATTCCGCCAACTTCATATCAATGTTTTAGAGGCCCTGGCGGTATTTTTGACCTTAAGCAATCAGCTCCAGCCAAAAACCAAGATATCAGGTTTCTTCTAGATAGATAGTGGCTTACGCACTTTTGAGGACAACTCCGCTGGAGTCGGAGTGGTCACTAGACCCAAAGTCCTTCAGTTGGATTCCTTCTCAGGTTCCGGATCTCCAGATAGATCTGTTTGCAACAGAGTCCAACTACAAACTAGAGTGCTACGTAGCTCCCAGCCCGGATCCTCGGGCTTACGCCACAGACGCAATATCATTAGTCTGGAACATTTGGGAGAGAATTTACCTATTCCCACCAATAAATCTGTCGATGAAAGTGTTAGACAAGCTCAGGACTTTCAAAGGCCAAGTGGCTCTAGTAGCCCCCATCTGGCCCAAGAACAACGGGTTTCCCATTCTGGTGGAACCGGGTCTCCACCTCGACAGATCCCCAATCCAATGCTAACACAAGCAGTACAACTCGCAGTGTGTTAGCTTCCTCAAGTTCAGAATGCCCTACCTTTATGGACTTTATGAAATTTGCAGCTCAAGAGGTGCAGATATTGATCCTCAAATACGTTATTTTTAGAATCAGATAAGAGGGGATCCACCCTTCGACAGTATGATTCGGCTGTTATGAAACTTGCCAGTTTTTAAGGGACTCAAAGGTTGAGACGATGACTATGAATCTGACAGTAACCTTCTTCAGAATTTTATTTAAATCAGACTTAGCGACTTGTACTATTACCACAAGTTAAGTCAGCCTTGAAGGTTTTACAATTGGTTTTAATATTGCCCTTACAGATTCATACTTCTCATCCATCCCGAGAACCTGCGCCAGATTGAAACCATCAACTCACCCTAGCTCAGTTTCCTGGTTTCTGAATGACGTACTTAAGTTGGCTTCAGACACTCTTAACGAGACTTGCCATTATATTCCATTGGTTAGGAAATCCTTGTTCTTAATGAACCTGACTTCTGGCGCCAGAATATCAAGCTTTCAGCCTTGTCTAGAGATCCAGGTCTAGAGATCCAGGTCATATTGAATTTCTCTCGTCAGGGGAAGTACTCCTTTCCCCTGACAAAAGGTTTTTAGCGAAAATGAGGACCCCCAGGACAGACGGTTCCCCTGGAAGATTGTCCCACTTCCGCAGGACCCATCTTTATGTCCAGTAAACACACTGGAAGCCTACTTAAACATATCTCCCGTTCAGTCCTCAGGGCCCTTACCCATTAGAGAAGGTGAGGAACCATCATCCTGAAAGGACTCAGACAGCAGATCCTGCATTTCATTAACAGGCTACCTAGAATCATTCCCACATCACTCCCTCACGTCCATGATATATGAGCTGTAGCTACCTCAGTTAATTACTATGAACTTCACTGGACTTACTAAATATACAGGCTGGAAGTCTCCAACAGTATTTAAACGCCACTGCTTAGAACCTCTGGAAGCCTTATATTTGCTACAGTGGCAGCAGGGAATGTGATTCCTCCTGAACATAGTGAACCTTAATCAACTATGTCTTGCTATCCTCTTACCTGTTATTTTGAATTTTATTTTACTTCCTCAGGTATTGTTCCAAGATTTGGGACCATTTCTCTGGTACTATTTCACTGGGCGGCACAGCTCGGAGCCCAGAAAAGGGATTTTGACGAAGGAAAAATCTATTTCTGGGCGAGAGACCTGTGCCGCCCAGTGAACCCTCCCTTGACTTCCCTCCCAACATGGGCCCCAAACCTTGGGTGCTATGAGGAGTGACGTCACTGGCGTGGGTTGGGTTAGTGGTAGTAGTGTTGATCGGCACCTCGCTGTGGCGGGGATTTTGAAAAGGAGATATCTAAATAGTGCGAGACCTCTGGTTGTGAATTATCACGCCCCAGTATATTATACCGACACCTTTTATAGGTGAGCGAGCTGGGTTCAACCTGGCATTCCTATGCTTTTTTTTCTCTGGTAATATATAGCAGTTATATTCCTTGGAAATAGTGCTTTAGAAGTATTTCACTGGGCGGCACAGGTCTCTCGCCCAGAAATAGATTTTTCCTTCGTCGAAATCCCTTTATTATATGATAATACGTAGATACAATACCCATTTACTATTCATTTGTTGCTTATAGACTAGTATTTATCGCATTGAAAAACTAAATTAACATTTTCTCAGGGTATATTAGTATGGCCATCTACTCTAGATGGCGAAAGGTCGTCATGTCTAAACTAGTCCATTAAGTCGTGTACGTTTCGAGCCATCCACAGAGCTTTGCTGTGTTGTTTTTGAACGGGTATCATGATGACCACGGCAGTCGAAAGACATTCAGGACTTGTCGGTATGTGTGAAACCAGCCATAGACATGCCAAGCGTGGTTATTAAAAAATTTCTACCCTGTATTGTGAACGGCAGAAAACAAAGTCTGTACGTATGAAAGCAGCCTTAGATATAAATTACTGGATGATTGGATGAATGATGTCACTGCCCATGTATGTGGCAGCTCTTTAAATTATTTTACAGTATACTTATTTCTTTGACAATTTCAAATAATTTTAATAATTTTTTCTGTATCATGAAACTAAGTGGTAATTGATTATGCATAAGTGTGGCGACAGATGTACAATCACATTTGGTATTCATGGAAAAATGCATTGTAAACCACAGGTTTGTGTCTTTGAAACTTTATTCTAAATACGTACTGTATTTCATGACACTTCAAGTAGAGATTGTTATTTTTTGTCCTGTATCAATTTTTGGGAAATCAAGTTCTCAAAGTAAAATTAGAAAGGACATTTGAAAGGATAATTTGGTTTTAGATTTGTATCACTAATTCTTATTTTTCCATATTTTCAGTGACATTGTAGATTGTACAGTTAATGAAACGACAATTATTTTCGGAGTGAGCTCTGCATCATGCCTTCAGGGTAAATGTGGTAAATATGGTTCCTGCTATCAATATATATCTGGCGGTTTCATATTTTCTACGTGTGTATGTGAAGCAGGTTAGTGTATTTTCTTTGATTTTATGGAAGTTTTTTTTTTTTTTAAATAAACCAATGTTTATAGGAATTCAAAACTGATT
The DNA here is from genome assembly GCF_036898095.1 of Palaemon carinicauda. Lineage (NCBI taxonomy): Eukaryota > Metazoa > Arthropoda > Malacostraca > Decapoda > Palaemonidae > Palaemon > Palaemon carinicauda. Next base: position 50,865,534 of record NC_090762.1, on the reverse strand, counting down.
TTTTCATTCTTAGCTAAATACTCAGACTACAAATTAAGATATTTACCCTTGGTCAATGATTTTAGAGGCACAAAGGCAGTTGTTGATCATGTTTTTTTAGTGCTCACCATTTATTGCTTGTATGTCTTTAATTTTTTTTTATACTTTGTTGGATCATTTGTAGTTTCTGTGGTGATGAATTAAATGCTTATGAATATTGCACAAAATGTTTTGAGGAAAATCTACTTGATTTTTTATTCTCTGTCATTGTAGTTAGACATAAGTACTACTTATTTCTAATAAGGCTCATAGATGAGGTAAAATGAACCTGAGCACTTTAGTAATGCCATCTATTGGCACTTTGAGGAACTGGTTAAGAGAAAGGTGACATATGCTTTTAAAATGAGAAATATCATTATCCTACTGTACTTTGTGGTCTGCTTATCTGGTTGAAGATCCTTGGAGAACCCTCTCTAATTTTCTCAAAGATTTATTTGGGAGTGGCTTTAACTGTGTACTTCACAAAAATCAAGGGGGTTAGTGACCCCAGAGCCTTTGGAGAAGTACAAGAGCATTACGCTGTCTAGAGGGAAGACGGTCACCTTAGCTCACCAGAAAGCAAACCTGTGGGCTAGTTGGGGGATAAGAGGCATTATGCCGCTTTATGGAACTCGTCGGTGCTGGGTGCCATGTCTCTGCTTCCTGAGAGTTGTTTGCAATAAGTAATCAAGTCTTGGAGAGCTTCACAGAACTTCCTGTTCCATCGGGCCGTTGCCTCTAAGGCCCCCAGCCCTTCAAAGGGAACAGCAGCCAAACCTCTGAGTTCTGCCGAGTTCTGCAAGTTCAGGATTAATGAAAGGCACAGCGCATGTTGTGAAACTCCATTCCACGGCGCCTGCAACCCATTCTCAGAAAGAGCATGTGCGAGCACACCCCTTTTGACCTTCACAGCTAGGTCCTTCGAAGAAGGGTGGCAGTGGGAAGAGGGAAGGGTTAGAGAAACACTGTCTTGCCACTGGGCAATGTGGCAGAGACACAGGGCCAAGTTTTTAGTTGTACAGTAAGTTGCCTTCGGGACAATTATATTTTCAGGACTACTGCCCCTGCCCTGTCTCCTGTTCAAATTGAGTTCCTGTCAGATCTCCTAACATCTGTGAAAGCCCTGGCCTTGCTGGCAGAGGTGGAAGGAATGTTGGAGAACTCGCTTGAAGTCGTTCGAGACGGATCTCTGAGCTTCAACAGTTACCTTTTTCTGGTGGAGTAGGTGCCGGGAGCTTGGAGATAAGTCATCGACCTCTCTCCGCTAAGAGGGAAGACGGTCACCTTGGCTCACCAGAAAGCAAACCTGTGGGCTAGTTGGGGGATAAGAGGCATTATGCCGCTTTCTGGAACTCGTCGGTGCTGGGTGCCATGTCTCTGCTTCCTGAGAGTTGTTTGCAATTAGTAATCAAGTCTTGGAGAGCTTCACAGAACTTCCTGTTCCATCGGGCCGTTGCCTCTAAGGCCCCCAGCCCTTCAAAGGGAACAGCAGCCAAACCTCTGAGTTCTGCCGAGTTCTGCAAGTTCAGGATTAATGAAAGGCACATCGCATGTTGTGAAACTCCATTCCACGGCGCCTGCAACCTATTCTCAGAAAGAGCATGTGCGAGCACACCCCTTTTGACCTTCACAGCTAGGTCCTTCGAAGAAGGGTGGCAATGGGAAGAGGGAAGGGTTAGAGAAACACTGTCTTGCCACTGGGCAATGTGGCAGAGACACAGGGCCAAGTTTTTAGTTGTACAGTGAGTTGCCTTCGGGACAATTATATTCTCAGGACTACTGCCCCTGCCCTGTCTCCTGTTCAAATTGAGTTCCTGTCAGATCTCCTAACATCTGTGAAAGCCCTGGCCTTGCTGGCAGAGGTGGAAGGAATGTTGGAGAACTCGCTTGAAGTCGTTCGAGACGGATCTCTGAGCTTCAACAGTTACCTTTTTCTGGTGGAGTAGGTGCCGGGAGCTTGGAGATAAGTCATCGACCTCTCTCCGCTAAACGAGTTTGTGTGTCAGATGAAGTTCAGGATGGAAATAGTGTGATCTGTGCTATCTTCCATCAGAGAAGAAGATTTAATGCTTATAGTGTATCTTAAGAATGCGCACTACTTTCAAGTGCCTGTTCATCAGACCTCTCAAAAGTACCTCCACTTCTCCCTCTACAGTATGATATACCAATTCAAGGCTCTGTGCTTCAGACTGTGTATGGCTCCCCAGGTGTTCACACAAGTCTTCGCCACAGTAGCGGTTTGGGCCCACTCGCAAGGGATACTTTTCTTGATTTATCTCAGCAGTTGGTTGATCAAGGCTTCTTTGCAGAGGCAGTTGCGTCAGGAGTTTCGCTTTTTGCATTTTGCCACAACCTGGGGACTTTGGTAAACTGAGAGAAGTTAAATCCTACTCCCAAGCGGAGTTGAAGTACCTGGGCATGCTGATAGATTCGGCAACAGCAAGCCCTTCCCATAAACGATCGCACCTAGAAGCTCAGGGAGGTTATGCAACCTTTTCTGTCCAAGACAGTCATTTCAGCTAGGCAATGGTAACGTCTTTTTGGACATCTGTCCTCGTTGGAGAAACTTGGTCCTGACGGGCGACTCCACCAGAGATCCCTTCAGTGGTGCCTGAAGGATCACTGATTAGCCAAAAGGGATCTTTCATTCCTTCCTGTGCCGGTGTCGCAAGAGGTATTGAGCGATCGGGCTTGGTGGTTTGACGAGAACAACCTCACCAGAGGTGTCCCACTCGACTGCTCACCTCCAGATCTGTATCTGTTCTCGGATGCATCGAAGGAGAGGTGGGGCACATACCTGAACGACCTGGTTATGTCGGGAATGTGGTCCAAGGAAAACAGGCTTTTGCACATCAATATCCTCTAGGTAACAGGTTGGCCAGGGCACCAGCCACCTGTTGAGATACTACCGGTAGAGAGGTTGGGAGTCTTTTGACTGGCCAGGCAGTACTACAGTGGATCCTTCTCTCTGGTTACGGTTCATTTTCTCTTTGCCTACACATACATATCCTCCTCTGTCCTCATACACCTGACAACACAGATTACCCTACTATTCTTCTTTACTCAGGGGTTACTGCACTGTAATTGTTCAGTGGTTTATGTCAACAAGCAGGCAGGCAATTTATGCACCCCCTCTGTGAGTTGATGAAACAAATGCATGTGTGGGTGGCATTTCATGCCCTAGAGTTGTCAGCGAGGTACATTCCAGGCAAGAGAAATGTATTAGTAGAGACACTAAGCCACCATGGACAGGTTGTAGGAGCAGAGTGGTCTCTACATCCTCTGGTGACAGAAAGGCTTCTTGCCTCGTGGAGTGTTCCGGGTATTGATCTGTTTGTCAAGCGGTTGAACAAGAAACTCCCCGTCTTCTGTTCCTCCGTTCCAGACCCATGGGCAGTGTTCGAAGACGCCTTTCAACACCCCTTGGGTCACCTGGATGTGTATGCCTTTCCCCTGTTCACCCTGATTCAGCCAGTTATCACAGGGTATGGATTACCTGTACGCCAGGAATCAAGATGACCGTGGTGGCTTCCAGATGCCCACTCCGAGTGGCATTCTGATCTGCTTGCTCTTCTGGACGAGGTCCTGAGGGAACCTCCCCCTTAGCCCAATATTCTTTGTCAGCTGCACCTGCAGAGGTACCACCAGTCCATAGAGTTGTTGGCTCTTCACTCGTGGAGGCTACCCACCATCTCTGAGCAAAAAGATTTTTGAGAGGCACAGCACAGGAGATTTCTGGATAACTCTGGAGATCCTTTACAGATTTCTACCAGGTTAAGTGGACCATCTTCTGCGATTGTTGGCGTAGAATGGATTTTTCCCTGGTCAAAGCATCTTCAGGACTCATTGCAGAATTCCTAAGCCTCTCAGTTGCAGCCATGAAAGGCTACCGCACAACTTTGAGTATGGTCTACCAACGGAAGGGCATTAATCTCTCGGCTTCCTGTAAATTGTCTATGCTTGTGAGGAGCTTCGAGCAGTATTGCCCATCCGAGATCTCAGGCCCCCAGAATGGGATGTGACCCTAGTCTTCAGGGCTCTTATGCATACCCCATTTGAACCCTTGAGGAAGTTGTCAGATAGGGATGTAACACTCAAGGCTGTCGTTTTGCTAGCCTTAACATCAGTGAAGAAAGTGAGCAAGTTGGACGGTTTCTCTTATGTATCAACCCATGCTCATGGATAGAAGGAGTTCTCCCTTAGTTTTGTGTCAGAGTTCATGGCCAAAACTCAGAATGCTCGTGTGACTTGTGAGGCTTTGCAGTGTTATTTGTAGACGATCCGTCATCTCAGGCCTGAGTTTAGGAGACTTCTTTAGCACTGGCAGTAGTGAAAGGGTCAAGAATGAAATTAACAAAACTGTACTGTATCATTAATTGTGGTGAGCAATTCCTTACTTCTTGTTGGTGAAAGAAACATATAAAAAAATACGGTATTCCATTTCATTACCTGATCTCCCTCAGGTGCCATATAATACTTTCATATAGCAGAAAAAAATCAAAATCTGTTTCCTTAAAAAGTGTCTGTTGAATACAACACGCAAAAAATTTAGGAAACGAATAAAAGAAATCAGGGCACTTTCAATAATTAATTGTGCTTTATGAAATTTAAAAAAAAAAAAATTTTCAACTATAGATGCATTTTAACAATCAAGTATTATAGACTTTTAAATTTTACCTTTGGTTGTGATCAGCTGATCTCTAGCTGGTGCTCTCAAGAATATGAACTTATACGAAGAACAAAGTATCATTAATATAGCTACTTGATTTATTCAAAACCTCTTCATAATGAATATTATGTCAGCACCAATATGTTATGGCTTATCATAGTTTTCATATACAGTAATTCATTTATAGCCACAGTATTAATATTAATTATCACTCGGACATTATCTTTGTTTCCTGAAAAAGACAAAATAAAATTCTTCACAAAGAATAAATTTAAACTTTATATTTAAATCTGTTTAATAGTAAGATCGGCTTAAAACAACATTATGTTCCGTTAGCTGATCTCTAATTTTGGTGGACATCATAACATAAATTAACTGAAAGAAGTTTTATAATAATCCTGGTTTTTTGTTATTACATAGCATCATTTTATTATTTTTTTCCTTTTCTATTATCAATTTAAGGAGTATTTTTAACGAAAGAAATTAACAATTGTTTTTGTTTTTGCTTTGTTGACAGCTGATCTCAAGGTGACTATGGTATCGAGGCCATGCTCACTTTCAGTATAATTAACAGAGTATCATTGATGTAATTTACCAACTGATACAGTATTATTTACCAATCTCTAACTCTTTAAGTTTCATATTATGACTTGTGTTCTTTGATAATTTTTTTATATGGTGATGTACAGCATTAATTTTTTATTTTTAATGCTTATTTTTCGCATTTTGACTTTTTAGTATTGTGATGTATAGTATTATTTGTTGATATCTAATGCTATTTTTCACATTTTGACTTCCACGTTTTAACTTTACACTGTATTTGACGATTTGTAAATCTAAATTTTAAGTTTTGTCTTGTGTTCTTTGGTAATATTAATACTGTACAGTATTATTGACTGATTTCTAATTCAAAATTTCACAATTTGACTTGCACTTTTCAACATTAAGCTGTAAGTAGTGATTTCTAACTCTGAATTTCCCATTTGACTCGCGTTGGTTGGTGTCGTACAAAACTCAGTACAGTTAAAGTAACGGCTATGCTACCACTGCACTTTGCACATTGTAACTTTGAGAGATTTTGGCTAAACGAATACTGGACCACTTATAAAAAGCTGCAGTAACTCAGAGTTATCGTTTAGTGAACTGTCATTAAATGAGGAGTACCTGTACTCGTATACCTGATGCTTGATTCTTACTGAAAGTGTCCCCTTAAGGAAGCTTTCATTTTTTTTGATATGTTACAATTATTCTATGTCCTGGGACCTATCAGTTTGTCATGCTTATGATAAACAGATAGTGGGCGTTAGTGTCTTCGCTTCGCATCTCCATAGACCCAGCTTTGTACATCCAGTTGATTCTAAGGGGACATACGACCCTCCTAACGGTGAATCTCCCTAATTAAACAATGAGGGTGTGTTTCGCGTAGGAACAAACATCAAATTGTAAAAGTAATTTTGTATTATTCATAGCTATGTAAACATGAGTCCATTAATATAACTTCCCTCTTCAACCAACCCTCTAGTTCTAGGTCAAAATATTAAAAGTAGAAAGGTAACTGACTGTGAGGGGGCCAGGGCTTTGCCCTGCACCCTCTACAGTCAGATAACTGTTCGTTATCCGTTTCAATGACTGATTTCAGATTGCGTCGAAGTAATCTCCGTAATTAAGTGACTCGGATTTGTATTGTTAGCAAAAATACAAATTACTTTTAAAATACTGTATTATGTTTTTGGCCTGACCTAGGACATAATAATCCTTTAACTTCTGTATTTAATTTTCATGAATGTATGTAAGCCGAGTGATTAGTGCTATTTAAAGAATCTGTATGTAAAGGCTATACAGTTGTACAGTATAAGCAACTAATCTTGTGATTCAGGATACCGTGGATGGGGCTGCACAGATAGTTCACAAGCAACATCAAACTGGGAACTTTTGCTTGCCACATTGCTTCTGACGCTCTCCAACCTCTTCTTTCTGCCGGCAGTCATTCTTGCACTGAAACGAAGATATTTTGCAGAAGCAACAGTTTATGCCTTCACTATGGTGTTCTCAACGGTAACGTTTTCATTTTTTTGTAGTTTTATTTTATAATTTACTCTATTGGTACTGTATTGCTTTGACCTGTTTTTGTGTAATTGTAGTAGCAAATAGATCATGGATAAGGGACCATCTTTTTATTTTTTGTAACTTCATAGCAACAAATTTGTGGCGATAACTGTTGCCCATGTTGCTATTTTGTGAAGGTTTTATGTAAATACCTGTTAACATTAAGATTTGAACTTGTGAATAATGAATGGAAGTAAATATGAATTTTACTGCTAAATGCATTTAGTTTCGGTATTGCACAGTATTTGGTGCCTATGAAATAATACATTATTGAACAAAAATATTTGTATGGTAAGCTGGTGACAAATTTATGAGTCAATGGTATTAGTTCAAAATGATATCACTGTCAAAATACAGTATATGAATTTTTTTAAAGGTAGGTATTTTAGTGAACCGTAAGGATAATCAGTAGGAATTGTACCACATATAAGATTGACAAAATCTATAGTTATTTCTGCTTAGGATATATTTTATGTGACGAAAGCACTAACTCCAATCAAGTCTTTTCATTTTTCCTTTGGTTGCTATAATACTTAATTTTTTCAATATTAAACTTACCCGATAATCATGTAGCTGTCAACTCCGTTGCCCGACAGAATTCTATGGAGGGATACGCCAGCTATCACAATACTAGAAGGGGGTGTACTTACCAGCGCCACCTGTGGCCAGGTACTCAAGTACTTCTTGTTGACACCTCCTCAATTATTCCTCTGTCGTGCTTCCGGCAAGACGTTCTGGGATACGCTTATGATCTTCGAGTTTGTTCACGGCTAATTGGTGAAGTATTCTCTCAGATTTCGGCTGTCGCATTACTGGAAACCTTCTTATATTAGCTAGATAGCTTTTATATAGTCCTGATTAACGGTTAACGATCTTTTGCTTGATTTTGGTAACCCCTTTGGCTAACTCTTTGGATTCAAGATGTCTGACGTTTCGCAAGCCCCCTCCCATAGACGATGTAGGTCTTGCAATAGGCGTATTCCGAAGGCCTCGGTAGATCCTCACACCGCTTGTTCTGACTGTAGGGACAGGCCCTGTCAGTTAGAAAATCGATGTGAGGAATGCGCCGGACTTTCGGAACTGGAATTTGTCCGTCTTTTAAAATATTCATCTAAGTTAGAGAGAGGTAGAGTTAGGAGGAGTTCTTCTCACTCTTCAATGTTTTCCTCACCTCATGATCCCCTACCTTTTCCTACCCCTGTAGTGGCTACCCCCGAACCTACTGTTTGCCCTCCGCCTGATATGTCTGTTGTTTTGCGTGCTATTCAGGCCTTAGGCGATAAAGTAGAGTCAGTGGTAAGTGACCATAAGTCTCTGATGGCCGAAGTTAAGGAACTTAAGGTCAAGAGTGCAGTGGGTGGAGTTAGTGCCAGTGCTGTGACGAGTGCTAGTGTCAGTGCAGTGCCAAGTGCTAGTGTCAGTGCCAGTGTGGTGCGTGAGGATTCTTCTGTGCGAGCCAGTCGTCCTCCCAGTCCGGGACCTCTTGCAAGCTCCCATGCCCAGGGGAGAAGTAATGTCGAAGGGCATAAGGGTTCGGCAGGCCTTGTTAGGCGCACAGAAGTTTCCTCGGTGGTTGCGGACGTGTCTTCCAAAGACCGTCACTCCCACCCGCAGACGATTGAGCCCGTCTTTTTCTCGTCCGCTGATCATCTGTCAGGGAAGAAACGTTGGTCTCAGGTCTCGAGACCGCTTAAACGCAGAGTCCAGCCCGCGAGTGCTCAGCCAGGTTGTAGTCATTGGCTCAGCTCTGACTCGCCGCAGTCATCTGTCGACTGCACTCCGCCCAAGAGGAGTAAGGTTCTGCCACAACAGAGCTCGACTGTCGACCCTAAGTGGACTCTACTACAGTCCATGCAAGCACAGCTTTCGGACTTGATGCGTGAGTGTCGGGCTGAGAGTGTTGCTCCTCCGCCTCCGCCTACACTCCCTCCGCCTGCGCTCGCTCCGCCTGCGCTCGCTCCGCCTGCGCTCGCTCCGCCTGCGCTCGCTCCGCCTGATCGCAGTACCACCTGCCAGGCGTACGATGTTGAGCCACGGTCTGAGTTTGCTGTTCCCACTGGTGTTCAGCCTCCGCCTTCTTTAAGGCAACCTTTGCTATGGGATCAGGAGGATTATACCTCTCTTCCTCCGCCTCCCTTTGCTGCTCCACCAGTGGTGCAACTCTTGGCTGAGGTACAACAACCTCTCCCGTCCATGAGTCAGTTTCCTCAGCTCTCGCTGCAGCGAGCTCAACCATCCACAAGGCTAGCTCCACTACACCTTGGCCTTGCGCCTCAGGAGCCTCAGCTTGCGAGACATTTACCTTGTTCTGCGCAGCCTCAACCTCATCACGCTCCGCTCTCATCACAGGAACAGGAACTTGCTACTCCGCTTCCACCAACCGCTCAGCAAGCGCAATCCTTGGGTTCAACCGCTCATGCTAGGAGTCAGCCTCCTCCACCCATGCGCCTTCCTTCTGCTTCGTCTGCTATTCAGCCTTTGCAGTCTGAGCCTCAGGTTCTCCCTCAACAGTTACTTGTAGAGGAAACCACTTCTATTGTTCCTACTCGTTCTGACTCTGCTGTTCAGCATTCTTGTCCGATACCTTCGCTTCACTCTGGTGATGAGGCGTCTGATGATGAGGAGGCACACCTGGATCCCTCATCAGACGTGGATGAATCCAAGCTTTCTCCACAGTCTATTGATTTTCGTAAGGTCTTGGCTCTACTTAGGGAGGTTTACCCAGACCACTTTGTCTCTGCTATTCCCCGCTCTCCGCCATCTGAGTTTTCGCTGGGCGTACAACAAGCTAAGTCCACCTATACTAAGCTAGTCCTAGCTAGGTCCTCTAAGAGGGCATTAAGGATCTTAGGGGAGTGGCTGCAGTCTAAGCAACACCTTGGCAAGACTTCTTTCATGTTCCCTCCAACGAAGCTCACTTCGAAAGCGAGCGTTTGGTATGCCACAGGAGAAGCACCAGGCTTGGGAGTACCTGCCTCTGCCCAGGCTGACTTCTCAAGTCTGGTAGACTCGCCTCGGAGAACTGCAATGAGGCGCTCTAAGGTTTGTTGGTCCTTCTCAGACCTGGATCACTTGCTGAAAGGAATGTTTAGAGCATTTGAAATGTTCAACTTTCTAGACTGGTGCCTGGGGGCCCTCAGCAAGAAGACCTCTCCTGCGGACAAAGATTCTGCCATGCTATTAATGTCCTGCATGGATAAGGCCATTAGGGATGGATCGGGTGAGCTTGCGTCGATGTTTGTATCAGGGGTTTTGAAGAAAAGGGAACAACTGTGTACCTTCCTTTCCGCCAGCATTACACCTTGCCAACGGTCACAACTCCTTTTTGCTCCGCTCTCGAAGTTCCTCTTCCCCGAAGAGCTGGTTAAGGACTTGTCTGCTGCCCTGATACAAAAGGATACACACGATCTTGTAGCCTCATCGGCTCGTAAGTCTAAGGTTGCTACCTCAGTCCCCAAGACTTATCGCTCCCCAGTGGCTGATACCCCTGCTACGAGGTTCATACCGCCCTTTCGTGGTAGAGCCCCCAGCCGAGGAAGCTCCCGTCCAGACTCTCACAGGAGCAAGTCTAGGAAAGGATCCAGGACATCTAAAGGAAAAAACTGACTCTCCGCATCTCCAGACAGCAGTAGGAGCCAGACTCAAGATCTTCTGGCGAGCCTGGGAGAAGAGAGGTGCAGACGCCCAGTCTGTCAGTTGGCTGAGGAACGGTTACAGGATTCCATTCTGCCTCAAACCACCTCTGACCACATCGCCCATCAACCTCTCTCCCAACTACAAAGAAGAGGACAAGAGGCTAGCATTGCACCAGGAGGTGTCGCTTCTTGTGCAGAAGAAGGCAGTGGTTATAGTCCGGGACCATCAATCCCCGGGCTTCTACAACCGTCTCTTTCTTGTGGCCAAGAAGACAGGAGGTTGGAGACCGGTGCTGGACGTCAGCGCTCTCAACGAGTATGTCACCAAGCAGACGTTCACGATGGAGACGACGAAGTCGGTCTTAGCAGCGGTCAGACAGGAGGACTGGATGGTCTCGTTGGACTTGAAAGATGCATACTTTCACGTTCCTATTCATCCAGACTCCCAACCTTTCCTGAGATTCGTTTTTGGAAAGGTTGTCTACCAATTCCAAGCCCTGTGTTTTGGCCTAAGCACAGCTCCTATGGTCTTTACTCATCTGATGAGGAATATAGCAAAATTCCTTCACTTGTCGAACATCAGAGCCTCCCTCTACTTAGACGACTGGCTGTTGAGAGCCTCCACGAGTCGTCGTTGTCTGGAGAATCTCAATTGGACTTTAGACTTAATCAGAGACCTAGGTCTATTAGTCAACATAGAGAAGTCTCAACTCATTCCCTCCCAATCCATTGTGTACCTGGGAATGGAGATTCGGAGTCAGGATTTTCGGGCTTTTCCATCGGCCCCCAGGATAAGCCAAGCCCTAGAGTGCATCATGAGCATGCTGAAGAGGAGCAGTTGCTCAGTGAGACAGTGGATGAGTCTCACAGGGACCCTCTCATCACTGGCCCTGTTTGTCGAGCTAGGGAGACTCCACCTCCGCCCTCTTCAATTCCATCTTGCAGCTCATTGGGACAAGGGTTCGACTCTCGAAGCAGTCTCTATCCCTATCAACCAAGAGATGAAGACCACTCTCCTGTGGTGGAAGCACAACCTCCTTCTCAGGGAGGGTCTATCGTTGGCCATTCAGACCCCCAATCTTCATCTCTTCTCAGATGCATCGGACTCGGGCTGGGGTGCAACCTTGGACGGACGGGAATGCTCGGGAACGTGGAACGAGGAACAAGGATTACTCCACATCAACTGCAAGGAGCTGCTAGCAGTTCATCTAGCCCTGTTGAACTTCAAGTCCCTCCTGCTAGGCAAAGTGGTGGAGGTGAACTCAGACAATACCACAGCCTTGGCTTACATCTCCAAGCAAGGAGGGACCCATTCGAGGAGCCTATACGAGATCGCAAGGGACCTCCTCATTTGGTCAAGAGGTCTAAACCTCACTCTGGTCACGAGGTTCATTCAGGGCGATATGAACGTCTCAGCAGATCGCCTAAGCAGAAGGAATCAGGTCATTCCCACGGAATGGACCCTCCACAAGAGTGTGTGCAACAGACTTTGGACCTTGTGGGGTCAACCTACCATAGATCTGTTTGCCACCTCCATAACCAAGAGACTTCCGCTGTACTGTTCCCCTGTTCCAGACCCTGCAGCAGTTCATGTGGATGCTTTTCTACTGAACTGGTCCCATCTCGACCTGTACGCATTCCCACCGTTCAAGATAATAAACAAAGTTCTGCAGAAATTCGTCTCGCACGAAGGGACACGGCTGACGCTGGTTGCTCCCCTTTGGCCTGCAAGAGAATGGTTCACAGAGGTACTTCAATGGCTAGTCGACTTCCCCAGGACTCTACCTCTAAGAGTGGACCTTCTACGTCAACCTCACGTAGACAGGTTGCACCCAAACCTCCACGCTCTTCGGCTGACTGCCTTCAGACTGTCGAAAGATTCGCTAGAGCTAGAGGCTTTTCGAAGGAGGCAGCCAGTGCGATTGCCAGAGCAAGAAGGGTTTCCACTCGTAGAGTCTACCAGTCTAAGTGGGAGGTCTTCCGCAGCTGGTGTAGAGCCAATTCAATATCCTCTACCAATACCTCTGTGACCCAAATAGCTGACTTCCTTCTACATCTTAGGAATGAGAGATCCCTTTCAGCACCTACGATTAAAGGATATAGGAGTATGTTGGCTTCAGTTCTCCGCCACAGAGGTTTGGACCTGTCTTCCAACAAGGACCTTCAAGACATCCTTAAGTCTTTTGAGACGTCTAAAGAACGTCGTCTTTCCACTCCAGGCTGGAATCTAGACGTAGTCTTAAGGTTCCTTATGTCATCTAGGTTCGAACCTCTCCAGTCAGCTTCCTTCAAGGACCTTACCCTCAAGACTCTTTTTCTCGTCTGCCTTGCAACAGCTAAGAGAGTCAGTGAGGTTCATGCCTTCAGCAAGAACATTGGTTTCACAACCGAATCTGCAACATGTTCTTTTCAGCTTGGATTCCTAGCAAAGAACGAGCTTCCTTCACGTCCTTGGCCTAGATCGTTTGAAATACCTAGCCTCTCCAACATGGTAGGTAACGAACTAGAGAGAGTTCTTTGCCCTGTCAGAGCTCTCAAATATTATCTTAAGAGGTCTAAACCTATTCGAGGACAGTCAGAAGCTTTATGGTGTGCCATCAAGAAACCTTCGAGGCCCATGTCCAAGAATGGGCTTTCGTATTATATAAGGCTTCTGATCAGAGAAGCACATTCTCACTTAAAGGAGGAAGACCTTGCATTGCTGAAGGTAAGGACCCACGAAGTAAGAGCCGTAGCTACTTCGATGGCCTTTAATAAAAACCGTTCTCTGCAGAGCATAATGGATGCAACCTATTGGAGGAGCAAGTCAGTGTTTGCATCATTTTATCTGAAAGATGTCCAGTCTCTTTACGAGAACTGCTACACCCTGGGACCATTCGTAGCAGCGAGTGCAGTAGTAGGTGAGGGCTCAGCCACTACATTCCCTTAATCCCATAACCTTTTTTAACCTTTCTCTTGAATGCTTTTATTGTTGTTTTTATGGTTGTTACGGTAGGCTAAGAAGCCTTCCGCATCCTTTTGATTTGGCGGGTGGTCTATTCATTCTTGAGAAGCGCCTGGGTTAAAGGTTTGGTAGAGGTCCTTTAGTAGGGGTTGCAACCCCGTGTACTTTGGCACCTTTGGGTTGATTCAGCCTCCAAGAGGAACGCTGCGCTCAGTAAGGAAGACGAACTTTAAAAAAGAGGCAGAGTAACGGTTCTATTCGACTTCCTTACCAGGTACTTATTATTTCATTGTTATTTGAGATAACTGTTATATGAAATATGGGATACTTAGCTATCCTTTAATCTTGTACACTGGTTTTCACCCACCTCCCTGGGTGTGAATCAGCTACATGATTATCGGGTAAGTTTAATATTGAAAAATGTTATTTTTATTAGTAAAATAAATTTTTGAATATACTTACCCGATAATCATGATTTAATCGACCCTCCCTTCCTCCCCAGAGAGAACCAGTGGACCGAGGAATAATTGAGGAGGTGTCAACAAGAAGTACTTGAGTACCTGGCCACAGGTGGCGCTGGTAAGTACACCCCCTTCTAGTATTGTGATAGCTGGCGTATCCCTCCATAGAATTCTGTCGGGCAACGGAGTTGACAGCTACATGATTATCGGGTAAGTATATTCAAAAATTTATTTTACTAATAAAAATAACATATTTTATGCTCATCACATGTTTGGTTTTATGATTTCTACACACACCATTTAATTTACTTTGCTGTAAAATTGCCAGCATATAGAGAGATTAGGCTTTTGAATTAGGTACCGTATATACTCGCATAACATGCAAGTTTTTAAGACTAATTGTGAAGCTTAATTCAAGGGGGACCGCATCATACACAAGATATAAAATTAGTATATGCACTCTTGGACTAGATTACGCAGTTGTTCAAAGTATTTATCTATTTACTGTGGTAAAAAATACAGCAACATTTAAAATAAACCGGATTTTGATTAAACTGATGTTATACTTAACTGTATCTAATAATAATGCATGTAATATTCATATTTTAGTATCCTATGTATAAATAAAACCATAGCGAATTATAATCTTTTCCATTGTTTACATTTATATAATCTTTTCTACTGTTTATGTTGTAAGTTGATCGACACTCCTCTATGCTTTTCCAATCAGCTGATTAAGGCAATCCACCGAAGGATATTTCATATTTCCTAAAAGAAACAATTATTACTTGATTTATCATCTTCCAACTAGAAAACTAATTTCAATAGCTTTATTTGAAATGCTTCTCTCATATTTTATTTACTTTTGAGTTTAATCGCATATAGAAGCTAACCAGAGTTTTATTCTTGCCGATACACGATAATTTATATTTTTTTTTTAACTCTGTGGTGCTTGATTATAAAACTTAGGAAATGATTTATATCGTGTTATAACAAAACTATATTCTCTGGTTTCAGACACTTTGTAACTTTATCTTCGAAATTCAACATTTATATTTAATTAAGCTATTTGCAAATTCATAGGTTCCCAATAAAGGTCCCCTTTGTTTCTTTCAGTGTTGGACACAGCTTTCCCTGATTCCAAACAGAATAGTGGCTATGAATGTTGTTTGTTTTCTCACCTTCATTTGCAGCTTATTAGTTTATATTTGGCAGTATAGTTTCTTTATCTTTTCTCCATAGTGAATAAGGGTATAATGTAAAAATGTCAGTCTTATGCTGCTTTGTTCACTATTGTATAATGATCGATATGCAAGCAAAACAACTACTATCTGATTTGATTATTCATAACAAAACAACTTTTTTGTTGGGTGGGTTATTGTGGCTGTATGCGTTTATGCATTGATTACAACGTTACTTTTATCCTTATCTTTAATTTTTTAACCCATTGAAGTAGCAGATGGGATAAAAAAATGGAGTATAAAGGTTAGACTGTTGTAAATGGGTTTCTCAAAAAGTAAATTACATGATATACGAGATATATGATAAAATCATATTTTATGAGTAATAATTTGGTGGTCGAACAATACATGAGATCGGCTGTTACACGAGTATATACGGCAATTGTCTTAATTTTATTTTGGGTACGTGAGAACCTTTGATTTTATCCAATTCTGTTTCGGGTATGTGAAAACATTGTTTTTATCCAAAGTTACAAACTAAAAACTTATATAGTGGTCTGACTCCATTCATGTCTATATTGTGTATTATGAGCAGTTGAAGTTCCATTTATCTGAGATATATTATTACCTGCAAGTCAAGCCAACTGACATGATAAATAAGATTGAAATATTCTGTAAGATTATCAGTAGATCAAGCATAACACTTAATCATTACGATTTCATCCATTGGGATGTTTAGGGATAGAGGCAGTCATTTACAAATACAAATACTGTATAGACTAATAGAATTGGGGCATAATAGAATTTGGTAATTTAAGGGTATTCCCTGATATCCAACCAAATAAGGGACAATGTATCATACCTTATTAGAGGAAATATCAGTTTTAACAAAATGATAATTAATTTGATACAAGTACAGTCCTAGAGGAATTTTGATATAAAACCTCCAGAGGTTGTAATATTGTATTATGAATACTTTACTCTTATTAGCTTTCTTGATGTCAGGAGTGATATGTTCTGGAGTGACAACATAATCAGGTTTTACCAAGTGCTAACTCACCCATGTTAGGCAGTGAAAAGTAGTTAGCTTACCGAAGAGTATGGTATCAAATTTCATATGAAGATTTACTTCAGTAACTTTTAAGAAGACATTTCCCAATAGTAAGATAAAAATAATAGGTGACAGATATTGTGGAAGGTGCCATGTTGAAATCAACTCTCTTATGTAAATGTCAATACTGCATCACGAGAGAGAGAGAGAGAGAGAGAGAGAGAGAGAGAGAGAGAGAGAGAGAGAGAGAGAGAGAGAGAGAGAG
>NC_090762.1:50799204-50844204 GCF_036898095.1 Palaemon carinicauda | reverse complement strand
TGAATGAACTAGTGTTTAGTCTCTTCCCTAGCCACTGAATTTTTTATCTTAAAATATGTTTACTGTTTTTTGCTGGTATTAATGTGCTTGCATTATACGACTGATTTCGCAATTACTACCTTTTGATGAGGGTAGAATTGCGTGCTTCAGGTAGAAATCAGTAAAAGTTTCGATTTCAGTGAAATAAGTGCAAAACAGAAAATCGTAGTGATAAAGTGATATTGCGCAAAGTGTTATCAGTGTTGCGACCGAGGGTTCGTCTGTTCGTGCCTGTCGTTCGCCTAGTCCGGGACCTCTTGCAAGCTCCCAAGCCCAGGGGAGAAGTAATGTCGTACGACTTATGGGTTCGAGAGGCCTTGATCAGCGAACAGACGTTCCCTCTATGGTATCGGGTGTATCTTACCAAGATCACCCCTACCATAAGGCGAGAGAGACGATTTTCTCCTTGTCATCCGAAGGCTTTTCGCATAAGAAACCTGAAACAAGGTTTCGAGGCCTTAAGCGAAAGTCAGTCCTTTCAGGACAGGTCCAGCGTCCTGGTTGTAGCCATTAGGACAGCTCTGACCCTATGCAGTCATCGGAAGACTGCTCGCCGCCTAACAAAAGTGTAACACAGACTCCGAGAGTCTTTTTGTTGGCAAGGTTTTGCGGTCACAGACGTTACCCTCGTCTCTTACCGCAACCATTTCCGTTGATCCTAAATGGGTTGTACGGCAAGACATGCAAAATAAGCTTGCCTCCCTTATGGAAGACTATTCTGCCGATAAGTCCGTTGAGCCTAGCCGTTTATCTCATCGAGATCCTGGCTTTCAGCCACCCTAACGTTCCTTTGTGCGTCCTGTTGACGTTGGCGTAGCTAAGTCACGTCAGTCAGGTTGTTTAGAACCACACTCGATGCGGTCTCGTGTGGATTTTCAGCCACATTTGGACGTTAGGCCACTTGCTGATGCTCCTGTTGACGTTCAGGACGTTCGCTAACAATCGGAGTTGACTTGTTTTGACGCTGAGCGTCAACCTCCGCATTCTAGAGTTGTTTTGACTGCTCAGTCTAGGCGGTCAAAGCAGTCTCGAGTGGACGCTGTGCGTCCTCACGCACCTGTTGTTGTTGACAGTTCACAGACTGTCAAGCAGTTACATGACGTTGCGTCCTGGTCTCTCGCACATGTTGTTGTTGACAGTTCACAGACTATCAAGCAGTTACATGACGTTGCGTTCTGGTCCGCTACTAATGCACCAGTGCGTGTGGACTCTGCTTGTAAAGCATTGCCACCACGGTAGGTCTCTCCCTTGCTTGAGACTCAGCTATTATCGGACAAGGTTCCTTCAGATGAGAAAGTTGCTGTTCCCCCTCCTACTGATATTCCCTTGAGGACTCTGTCAGACGGAGAGGAGCCTAAAGCTGCTTAGCCCTCTATGGACTTTAAATAAATCATGCTGATTTTTAAGGATCTTTGTCCGGATCTTTTTGTAACTGCTGCTCCTCGTTCGCCTAAACGTCAGAGCTTACACTAGGCCTAGCTACTTCGAAGCCGTTGTTTTATAAGCTAGTGCTCTCTCGCTCTCCTAGAGAGCTTTACGTTTGCTAGGCGACTGGTTTATCACCAGGAGGAGTTTGGGGGATACAGCCTTTGCTTTCCCTTCTTTTAAACTGGCTTATAGAGCGAGAGTCTGATATGACACGAGAGAAGTTCTCGGCTTGGGAGTTCCTGCCTCTGCCCAGATAGACTTCTCAAACCTCATAGACTCTCCCTGGCGCCTGGCCATGAGACGCTCCAAGATTTTACAGGTCAACTTCACAGCTGTTTTCGAGTCTTTGAAGTTTTGCTGTACAATTATGTCATGCATAAACAAGGCTTTCAGGGATGGCTCCATGATCTGACAGCCACGTTCTCTGCAGGAACAAGTCCCTCAGGGATGGCTCCATGATTTGGCAGCCATGTTCACTGCAGGAGTACGTAAGAGGCAAGTGCGCTCAATGTGTTCATTGTCAAGACAAACTTCACGATGAAGTCTTCCAGGCTGTCTTGACAGCATTTATGGAAGGCGACTGGATGGTCTCTCTCGACCTTCAGGAGGCATACTTCCACATTCCTATACACCCGGATTCCCAACCGTTTCTGAGGTTTGTTTACAGGAATGTGGGGTACCAGTTTCGAGCTATCGGGGATCCGAGCCTCCCTGTACTTGGACGACTGGCTTCTCAGAGCATCGTCCAGCCTTCACTGTCTGCAGGATCTACATTGGACGTTGAGTCTGGCCAGGGAGTTGGGACTTGTGGTCAACCTAAAAGTCCCAACTGATCCCATCCCAGATTATTCTATTTTTGGGGATGGAGATTCGCAGTCAAGCCCTGCTCGAAGTCCAACTAATGCTGAAAAGAAAACGTTTATTCAGTCAGGAGTTGGAACAGTCTCGTAGGGACTCTCTCATCCCTGGAGCAGTTTGTCTCACTAGGGAGACTACCCCTTCTGCCTCTCCGGTTCCATCTAGCCTCTCACTGGAACTAGGACAAGACATTAGAGACGGTATCATTCCCTGTCTCCGAACCAATAAAGGCATGCCTGAAATGGTGGGACAGCAATATCAGTCTGAGAGAGGGACTATCCCTAGCAGTCAAGAACCCAAACCACGTGTTGTCCTCAGACGCGTCGGGTTTGGGTTGGGTGCGACCCTGGACGGTCGGGAATGCGCTGGTCTGTGGACCTCAAGTCGGAAGAGCATGCACATCAACGGCAAGGAGCTATTAGCAGTCCACTTGGCCTTGATGATATTAGGAAGCGTCTTCGAAACTAAGTGGTAGAGGTCAACTCAGACAACACCACAACTTTGGCGTACATCTCCAAGCAAGGAGGCACACACTCCTTCACGCTGCTCGAGATCGCAAGGGACCTTCTCTTATGGTCTAGAATTCGAGGCATCTCCCTGTTGACGAGATTCATCCAGGGGGACTTGAACGTCTTGGCAGACTGTCTCAGTCGAAGGGGTCAGGTGATACCCACGGAATGGACCCTCCACAAGGACGTGGGCAAGAGTCTTTGGGCTTCTTGGGGTCAACCAACCATAGACCTCTTTGCCTCCTCGTTGACCAAAAGGTTACCAATCTTTTGCTCTCCAGTCCTAGATACAGAAGCAATCTACATAGACGCGTTTCTACTGGATTGGTCTTTTATGGACTTATATGCATTCCCACCATTCAAGATAGTCAACAAGGTACTGCAGAAGTTCGCCTCTCACGGAGGGACAAGGTTGACGTTGGTTGCTACCCTCTGGCCCGCGAGAGAGTGGTTCACCGAGGTACTTCAATGGCTGGTAGACTTTCCAAGAAGTCTTCCTCTAAGGGTAGATCTGTTACGTCAGCCCCACGTAAAGAATGTCCATCAAAGCCTCCCCGCTCTTCGTCTGACTTCTTTCACACTATCGAAAGACTCTCAAGA
Organism: Palaemon carinicauda; assembly: GCF_036898095.1. Classification (NCBI taxonomy): domain Eukaryota; kingdom Metazoa; phylum Arthropoda; class Malacostraca; order Decapoda; family Palaemonidae; genus Palaemon; species Palaemon carinicauda. The sequence continues at coordinate 50,840,770 of NC_090762.1, read as the reverse complement.
GCTAGAGGTTTTTTGAAGGAGGCAGTCAGTGCGATTGCAAGAGCTAGGAGAGCTTCTACCATTAGAGTATACCAGTCGAAGTGGGAAGTCTTTCGAGACTGGTGCAAGTCAGCATCTGTGTCCTCGTCCAGTACCTCTGTAGCCCAAATCGCAGATTTTCTTTTACATCTGAGAAAGGTTCGCTCCCTTTCAGCTCCCACGATTAAGGGCTACAGGAGCATGTTGGCTTCGGTCTTTCGACATAGAGGCTTAGATCTTTCCAACAATAAAGATCTCCAAGATCTCCTTAAGTCTTTCGAGACCTCTAAGGAACGTCGTTTGGCAACTCCTGGATGGAACTTAGACGTGGTCCTAAGGTTCCTCATGTCAGACAGGTTTGAGCCATTACATTCAGCCTCCCTGAAGGATCTCACCCTCAAGACACTTTTCCTAGTGTGCTTGGCTTCGGCTAAAAGGGTCAGTGAACTTCATGCCTTCAGTAAGAACATCGGCTTTTCTACAGTAAAAAGCCACTTGTTCACTTCAACTTGGTTTCCTGGCCAAAAATGAACTGCCTTCTCGTCCTTGGCCTAAATCTTTTGATATTCCTTGCTTATCAGAGATTGTAGGCAACGAACTGGAAAGATTATTATGTCCTGTTAGAGCTCTTAAGTTCGATTTAGCTCGTACTAAGTCATTACGAGGGAAATCTGAGGCATTATGGTGCTCAGTTAAGAAACCTTCATTGCCTATGTCAAAGAATTCTTTGTCATATTTTATCAGATTTTTTTAATACGAGAAGCTCATTCTCACTTGAATGAGAAAGACCGATGTTTGCTTAAGGTTAAGACGCACGAAGTTAGAGATATAGCAACCTCCGTGGCCTTCAAGCAAAATAAATCTCTGCAAAGTATTATGGACGCGACTTCTTGGAGAAACAAGTCAGTGTTCGCTTCATTTTACTTAAAAGATGTCCAGACTCTTTACGAGGACTGCTACACACTGGGTCCATTCGTTGCAGCGAGTGCAGTAGTGGGTGAGGGTTCTACCACTACACTTCCCTAATTCCAATATCCTTTTAATCTGTCTCTTGAAATGTTTTTAATATTGTTTTATGGGTTGTTCGGAAGGCTAAGAAGCCTTTCGCATCCTGATTGATTTGGCGGGTGGTCAAAGTCATTTCTTGAGAGCGCCCAGATTAGGGGTTTGATGAGGTCCTGTTGTATGGGTTGCAGCCCTTGATACTTCAGCTCCTGGGAGTCTGTCAGCATCCTAAGAGGATCGCTGGGCTCCGTGAGGAAGACAGACTTACAAGGCAGAGTAATCGTCTAAGTCAACTTCCTCACCAGGTACCTATTTATTTTGGTTTTGTTATATTGATAACTGCCAAAATGAAAAAACTCTTAGCTTATACGCTGTAAACATAATTAACTCTGGTCTCTACCCACCTCCTTGGGTGTGAATCAGCTATTATATATTCACCGGCTAAGTTAAATATTTAAAAATGATATTTTAATTATAAAATAAATTTTTGAATATACTTACCCGGTGAATATATAAATTAAATGACCCTCCCTTCCTCCCCAATAGAGACGCAGTGGGATGAGAAGAAATTGAAGGTTTTGTTTACATCCGAGAGTGGTATCTGGCCGACAGTTGGCGCTGGTGGGCACACCCGCAACCTGCATAGCGATCGCTCGCGAGTTTTTTATGTATGTGTCTGTCGAGCAACAGAGTAGCAGCTATTATATATTCACCGGGTAAGTATATTCAAAAATTTATTTTATAATTAAAATATCATTTTCATGATATCTTAGTTTTTTTTTTCATTTCTCAAAAATAAATATCTTAAGTCACATGACTGTATTCTTATTTAGAAAGAAATTCTTTTTTGGATGGAGTATCTAAGGCTAATATTTTCCTTTGGATTTCAGATCTGGCACTGTAAAAAAGATAAAAGTTGCTATCCTGCTAAAGGGTATTGGCTGACTTGTCTATTGCCTGGTGTTCTGTTGGCTGCCTCAGGTCTAATCTGTTATGCCTTCCTGGAAACTCATGACAATTATTATTATGTGCATTCTGCCTGGCATGCAACAATGGCTCTTGCCATTCTTTGTCTGCTTCCCCCTCGCCGAGAAAAGAATGGTATGAACTTTACTTATCAACCAAATTGTAATTTTTGTACATAGACTACTGGATTATATGAATTTTTTAGTTTGTTAGCTGCTTAGTAAAGAGAACTATTATTAATTTCAGTAATCCTGTCACAACAAAATTATTTTTGTAATGAAACTTAAGAAGTTACAAGTAATCTTATTTTACTTTAATGGTTGTAAAGATTAATTAATAGGGATTCACACGCCATTTCTAAATGATAGATTAGAGATAGAATAATGTATTGATTTAATGTTGAGTTCAATGGTGATTAGTATCCATTTGGTTGAAGATTTAATTAACTTTTCTAACAGTAAACTCCCTCAATTTTAAGAAATCTTGGATGTAATGGATTTAAGCCAAGCATAGTGGTTCAATAAAAATGTGGGTATCCAAAGTACAACAATGAAATGCCATAGGGTCGAGAGTGTTTTATTTAGGATAATTTTTTTTCTCATTTGTTACGGTAGTTTTATTTCTATCTTTAAGTATTCTGGCATCAATTTGTTACGTAGTCAGATGCTTTTATTATCACAATAGCTATCCTTGGACTGAATCATAGCTAATTGCACTGGGTAGGGGCAAGGGCTTAGAGTAAAAGCATCTCACTACTCACATTCACTATGATATGTAAACATAAAATTTTCTATCATTAACACTACTATTTCCTAGGTCTTTGCTTAGTGTTGGACTTGATGTAAGGGATATTTCTATTTTTAGATTATTTGGACAGATTTTATGGCTATCCCTCTACACATTTTTTTTTTATCTTCAGTACAATTATTCAGTACAATTACGTATTTCTAAAGGACCACAGAGTGTTTGTCTTTTCAACCATTTCGATTATATACGTACTACATGGTAAAGTAAAATGACGAGAATACAGTCAGATCTCTTTTTATTTATTTATTTTTTTTTTAATTTTTATTTTAGCAATTTGTAAGAAACTTGTGAGTTTTTTTACAAGATAAAAACATTATTCAATTCATTTAAAAAAAAATTATTTTTTATTTTGTTACTTCATTATAAGAAGAAATATTTCACTATATTGACATGAATATAAGAAACTTCCTACACCAGTATTCAAGATGAACTACCTTATATTAGTAAATATATATCAAGAATTGACAATACAGTACTATCATTTGGGTAATGTCTATAGGCAATATGTTTTTATTAACTCATCTCCCCCAATATTTGGAGTGAGGAGGGTTACCGTCTTGCTCGCTAAAGCTATAGTTTTCATTTTGTGCCAATCTTGCTGTCTTAGCATGGGTCACTCAAGTGAGTTTAGATAAGACCTATAGGCAAATGTTGTGAATTTTTCAAAATTAACCCTTAGGGGCCAATTATTGTGAGAAAGTTGTCTTAATTTGTATTCTCTGCAATCAATCAGGGATATTCCACAACTGTGCAATATATATATATATATATATATATATATATATATATATATATATATATATATATATATATATAAATATATATATATATATATATATATTTATATATATATATATATATATATATATATATATATATATATATATATATATATATATATATATATATATATATATATATATATATATATATATATATATATATATATATATATATATATATATATATTATATATATAAATATATATATATATATATATATATTATACAGTATATAAATATATATTATACAGTATATAAATATATACTGTATGTGTGTGTATATATATATATATATATATATATATATATATATATATATATATATATATATATATATATATATATATATATATATATACAGTATATATATTCCACCGTGGGTATTATGTTTCAAAATTACTGATTTATCATAGACTCAAATTAGTAACCTTTTTATGTGTGTATTCCCAATATTGCAGACTGCAGAAGCCTGGCAATATGTATATTTTCTATTTTTTCACTATATTCTGGTTAAACTGTTACTGTTTGTTACCGTATATTATTTCACCAGAAGATATGTTTACCCTATATTTTTAATTGTGATATTTTGTATATATTCGATATAGTATAAATTAATTCTCTTGGTTATGGATTCAGTTAGTTTTCAGTATTTCACTATCATATTAGAATTTACCATACCATCATTTTCGTAATCATTCATTGTATTATTTTATATATATTGACTTAATGTGTATCATCATGAAGGTAAAATTCTCATCTGTTATGTATCAATACAATAAGTATTTTCTCTTGTTCGTTGCTCCAGGTATACTGCACGTATATTAATTTATGTACATGCCACCAGAAACTGTAGCCACATCATTTGGTGCATATGATGGGGATTATTTCTCCAAATGTTAGTATTTTATATTCATAGGCAAATTTATTGATTTTTTCTGATTTTTTTACTTTCAAATCTTCGTAAAATTGTTTTAGAGTATGCAAGTGTTTAAAAAATGCTCGGTTTCCATTCAATGTGGTTTTTTTTTTTTTTTTTCTTTTTTTTTTTTTTCTTGGTTGATATTTACTTACAGTTAAGGAAGGACTTTAATAGTCTTTAATTTTACATATAGACTCCAGCTGTAACTATTCCTCCTAACAATCAGCCTTCAAGATATGGTAAGTTACACCACCATGTCAGTTACTGGACAGAGGCACATGGAGGAACTTAAGGAAACTTGTTTAGCTGTATTCTCCTACAGCAGTAAGTACCGGAGGGATTTTAAGAAAGTTTCTGGTGGTCAGCCTTCTTACATGTTAATTCTAGACTCACGACTGACTTTTTCTTCTATAGATGAAAGCTTAAGTCATGGTCTCACAGAGATTGAAAAGGTATTGCTGTAAAGCTATTTTCTTATTCCTATTCCAGATCAACCAAATCCCGAACGTTGCTTATGTTCAATGCCATCTTTAAAAGAGAAACATATATTTGATTCTCTTTCTTGGCAGTCTAAAGAGAATACTCATTTTAACTTCACTTCCTGATATTGTGATATTTTTTAAATGTTTATGGAAAAATTCTTAATCTACTAGAGGTCATACCGTCCAGTTTCCCATTCCTCATGTATGCAGGGAAGATGTTCCTACTTTGAGAAGATTGGCCAGACTAACTTGAGCAGAAATAATAATTGCTGCATTCTTTAGAACAATTAAGCAGAATGCTTTCAAAGTTCAGATGCGCCACAAAAGGAAATAGGTGATGGAAAGTTGGTGGCCTAGAAAATATTGTGACAACAGTATAGGTGCATGCATAGTTAATCTTGTTTCAGTAGTTTTAGCTAGGAATCCCCAAAGCCAAGGTTATCATTAGACCTACCATAGATAAAAGGGTTGGACTCGGAAATCACTGCAAAAGAAGAAATGTGCCCAAGCCTCAGAACTGAGATAGGTGAACTAGTTCATCTAGCTCATGGTAGACAGAAGAGTTATGATACAGATTAAACTACCAATTTTCCTCTCAGAACAATTATGTAATTAATCAAGAAAGAATGATGGGAAGGCTCCAAAGAAAAAAATATGATGAATAATTGTTTGTACTGAGAGATTGGAAATAGGTCAATACAAGAATTATATCAACATTATATTGCATTAGTTAAGTGAAGAAGGTTTGTGGTAGGAGAAGTTAAACAAACAAAGGAAGGATTATAGGGAATGCACAGAGCAAATTTAAAGAACAATGGTTAACATGAAACTTCTTCTTCCCAGCTGGTTCCCATTTTTATATGGGGTCGCCGTTGCGGATGAGCCGTTTCCATCCTTTTCTATTCTGCGCTTCTGCCTCATCAATCCCTTTCTCCTGTAAGTCTCCTCTGACACAGTCCCTCCATCTCTTTCTTGGTCTCCCTCTTCTTCTTCTTCCTTGAACCTCCATCTCCATAGTATGTCTCCCAACGTGGTCCTCATCTCTCCTCATCAGGTGTCCATACCATCTCAGCCTCCCTTCCTGCACTTTCTTTGATATTTCCACCACCTTTGTCGACCCCCTTATGTAGTCATTTCTTATCCGATCCTCTCTTGTCACCCCAGACATCCACCTAAGCATTCTCATTTCTGCCACATCCATCTTCTTCTCCTCTGTCTTCCTCATGCTTGCTGTTTCTGTTCCATACAGCATTGCTGTTCTTACCACTGTCTTATGAAATTTTCCTTTCAATCTCAGTGGTATTCTTTTGTCGCAAAGAATTCCTGAGGCTGCTCTCCAGTTGTTCCAGCCTGCCTGTACCTGATGTTTAACTTCATCTTCCATACCTCCTCCAGCATTAACAAATGATCCCAAATACTTAAACTTATCAACTCTCTTTATCTGTTCTCCCTTAAGATGAATACTTTCTCTATCATCCCCCTCACTGGTGGTACACATATATTCTGTCTTAGATCTACTTATTCTCATTCCTCTGTCCTCCAGTACTTGCCTCCATCTTTCCAATTTCATTTCCAGATCTTCCCTGCTCTCTGCGCACAGAAGAATATCATCTGCATACAATATGTTCCATGGTACTGCCTCCCTTACCTCTTCTATTAAAACGTCCATCACTATGTTAAAGATAAATGGGCTCAGAGCAGACCCTTGGTGTAATCCTACTCTCACCTCAAACCCCTCTGTCTCCCCAGTACTGCTCCTCACTCTGGTAAATACATTACGGTACATCTCTTGTATCAGTCGAACGTACTTCTCTGGCACCCTCCTCTCCCTCAGACTCCTCCACACCTCTTGTCTTGGGACTCGGTCATAAGCCTTTTCAAGGTCAATGAATACCACATGCAGGTCTCTTCGCTTTTCCCGGAATTTCTCCATTAGTTGCCTCAGACAAAACACCCCATCTGTTGTTCCCCTACCCTTCATGAATCCCATCTGCTCTTTACCTATTTCTACTTCTTCTCTTAGTCTGGCATCTATCATCCTTTCCAGTATCTTCAAAGTGTGGGACATCAATTTAATACCTCTGTAATTCCCACACTCTTGGACATCACCTTTCCCTTTGAAGATTGGGATCAATATACTCCCTCGCCACTCATTTGGTATCTTTTCCTGCTCAAAAATCTTTATCATGAGGTCATACAGTATATCTACTCCTTCATCTCCTAATGCTTTCCATGCCTCCACAGGAATCATGTCTGGCCCAGTTGCCTTCCCATTCTTCATCTTCCTCAGTGCATTTATTACCTCTTGCCTAGAGAAACTTATTACCATGCCAAAGTTCGCCTGTCCATCCTCTCTTAGTAATCTATCATTTTCTTCATTTAACAGCTGTTCAAAATATTCTTTCCATCTCTTTACAATGTCTTCCTCCTTTCTAAGTACTACACCATCTTGATCTTTAATTTGTTTGATGTGTGTAATATCTTTGGTGCTCTTATTTCTAGTCTTTGATAGCTTGATCATCTTGTTTAATCCTTCCTTTGTCCCCAGCTCATTATACACATCATCATATGCCTTAGCTTTAGCTTGGGCTACTACCTTCTTCACCACCTTGTTTTTCTCTCTGAGCCTCTCTCTGTCATCCCCTGACTGTGACTGGTTAACATGAAACAGTTTGTTGAAAATGAGACTAAATAGAAACGGGGATATTTGTCAAACATGAGCAGGAAAAAAGCTCATAACAGAGGTAATGGAATTGGAAAGCAGATGTTACTAGGATGTATTGTGTTGAAGGTAATTTGGTCTTTTATAGCTAATAAAGAGATTATTTTAATTCAAAATGTATGTGGCAATATGCAGACAAGGGGGTAACTGGTGTAGTGCCTGTCTCTATGTGATTAAGGTGTGTTATGTTTTATTAGCTCTCTTCATGGATGGAATTATGTGAGATGCCTTAGAAAGAACTGCATATAAGTTCAAAATTGCATGAAAACTATAATCATTCAAATTGCTTGGAAGGAGAAATTGACGTTATTATGGAGGAATGAAAGTATTTAACTGTTTATATATGGGGGAGACAGTGAAATAGAAAATAGGTTTGTATGGGAAGAGTTGAGTCACAAAATAGGTAGTAGAGTCTGGTATAGTCTGAAAAGAATTGGGAAGAAAATATGTGCCTTTAATACCCAAAGTTGGAATGTATGAAAAGATTGTTGAGCAAAGTTTCACATTAGTAACTGAAAGGCACTTATGAGATGTCTACATTATGCTGATAACTAAAACTCCCATTGTCCTCAGCTCTTTCATGGTAGTTATCTTCTTATTTCAGGGACAAATGAGGTAGAACTACTGCATTGATACTTCTTATCAATTAACATTTTCTAAGTAATAGTTGATAGTGAAGTTATTAACTCATCTGAGAGATTTGGTTTTAGCTGCCAAAAGTCAAATTTCTAAGAGCTTGCTAGGATGATTGGTGTACATCAAAATAGGCTTTAAAGTGAGCCTTTTTATGCTTATGAATAAGCATGACTCATCATTGTATGACAGCCAATGTCCGCTGGTAATTTCTTGGATTTGTTGTTGAGAATCAGGAGAGAAGTAAAGAGGTTGTGTAGATGAAATCCATCTTGATAGGCACTTGGCTACTGAAACAAAAGTATTACCTCTACTATAATTACTCCAATACCCCCCAGTAGTTTGATTAACACCATTTCAAACATGTTAGACTTTAACTTGAATACGGTTAGTCCATCTTATCTGAGGATTTATCAAATGCAAATTCATTTATCCTCAATTGGCTAGTTGTTACCAAATCAATGAGTTATACACAGAAATTTAATTATACCATGCAAAACAAAGATTGATAAGTTGGTAAAAATAAGACATATAGATAAACGAAGATTGCTATCCATTCTCTCAGAGGCAAAGGAAACCCCCTTCCCATATTGAGACTTGTTTTTTATAGAATTGAAATAGCTTTGAAATTTCTTACACAAATTAAAAAATTGCAAGTAGATTTGAAATCATTTAATATTGTTGTTTTTCTCTAAATTTTTTCCAAGTACACCATTTTACTTAGCATATAAGAGTTATCAGATTATCAGATATTATATATTAATTATAAGTTGATTATTTCTAATCGGAAATCACATACTTTAGAAAAGGAGGCTATTTAAACTTATGATAAATTAAAAGCAATTACTGTAAATACCACAAATTTTCACCCCTTTCATTTTGTTTCATTACATATTACAATGTTTATTCACATGCACTTTTTATCATCAAATTTTATATAAACAAACATGTATGGATTTACAGCCTCTTTTAATAATGTATTTTCATCCCCTTTCCCCCCTGAAGACTTCTGATTTTAGAGACAAAGAATATTTCTTTTAAATCTTAATTCCAAAAAGTATCTTGAATGCAGTTGAACATATATAATGTTATCATTTTTATAATTCAGGAATTTCCTTTAAAAAAAAAATCTAATTTTTGTTAATAAAAGTTATCTGGTCTTTAGACATTCTGTATAAATTCCAACTTCATTTTTCGACCTAATATCTGACTCTTAACAGTATTTAGAAATAAAATTATACTCGTCATTATTACCTGTTTTTAGGGAAAGAGAGGGAGAGATTATTGAAATAATTTCTTATTGTTATATTATATTCAGTATTACAATATTTTTATCATGCATTTTATATCATCAGTTGTTACATTTTGCATATACAGTATATGTATTTAGAGGGCAATTTAATTATTTCAATTGATATCTTCTAAGGTCCAACTCTGTTGGTATCACTAAATTTCTAGGGGTTGGTGGTTATGGTATCTTTTTTTTATTCCTGATTTTTTGTGTATTATTATTATTATTACTACTATTATTATTATTATTATTATTATTATTAGTATTCTGGACATTGTCTTGCTGCTGCTACAGCACTATACAATATGATTTTAATTTCTATGCTGAAAAATGGATTGTACAGTACTAGACAATGTCTTGTTACCGCTACAAGTCTACGCCATACAAATATGCTTTTAATTTTTATACTAAACAGTGATATAATAGGGAGAAAATATCTGGCATCCAGCAATTTTAGAGAGCACTGAAAAGATATAGACCTGTCATTTTTGTGACCAGTACACATACAGCTCTGTGAAAAGGACCACTGCATAATTTTCACTTGCCTAGTAAAATACAGTACAGTACAGTACAGTATATTGCTTTGATGATCAGCTTTGTAAAATTACATCCAAAGCAATGGCAAGGGAAATTTTTCAACAGCCTTGCAAATTGATATCCATAACGTTGCCGGAGAAGGCTGGTTTTTTTTTACTTGCAAAGGAATATGTGAGAGAAAGAAAGAGCTGAGCCACAACTTTATATTGACATTGAATAAATGACCTCATATACTGAAAATGAGACATCAAAGCACATCAATAGAAGATCTGCATTTACCATTCTAGAATATTTCAATTGGTTTTCAGTGTTTCTGTGTCAAATTGAAAATTTTATTTATTTCTTGATTTGCTATCTACAGTATATCTCTTTTAAGCCTTTATCTTTTCTAGTCAAATATCATGGTATTATACTTCCGGTATGAATATAGCACAACATTATCAATCAGCAGATTTACGGAAATATTTATTTGTTGGTTAGAATTGAAGGTATTTTTAAGTTTTTTCATAAGACATTCTGTTAGCAATTCTTCATTTATATGTATATTATGTTACATATGTTTCTCACCTAGTTCTAAATCATCTGTCGTTATCTTTATCAATACATCATCAAATGATAATTAATAGTCTGCATATGCACAAAGTTGATGTTCATGATGATTAAGAATAAAATTGTAATGATTATACTTTCCTATGGTAGTTTGTTATTTATCCTATGATTTCATATGAAATTTTGTAACCAGGATTTTATTGCATATTCATTGCAAAGGTTTCTGTAAATGTTACATTCTGATACAATCTCTACAGAAATGTTTGATATACTATTTAAACCTTAGTAGGTCAACATAAACATACTGACATCTAAAACCATTCTGTTTATTATTCAACATGCAATATTATATATAATCCTCTGGATTTTAGTATTTATCACCTGATGTTACTTGACCAACTTATTGTCATCATGAGTCTGTAAAGCAAAATTAGTGTAATTATTAATCCATTTCAAAGAAGTTAATTTTAACATCCAAAGTTTGCTTAGCAAAGTCAAAACTCAATAAATTATTGAAATTTTCAAAGTTTATGAACTATTTTCTTTAGAAATCCATAAACAACATTCATGAAAGTGTGTTACTCGCGTCTGAGTTTTATAGACTTAGATTACCATACATTATTGTCTGGTATGAATGCAAATTGTTTTACTGTATTTGGAATTGTTATTGTAGCCTCTAAATTCTTCCTTTTTGCTGGGAGTGTCCTTTTTTTTACCTTTTCAAGTCTACCTCATCTATTCATGTTTTGCCAACAATCCAGCCCTTCATATTACTTCCCTTACTTGAAAATGTCGTTGCCTGTTGCCCTTATCAAATTATTGTTTTCATTATCTGAATAAGAATTATGTACCTAAGCACCTCTTACACACTGTTACCATAAGAATCTCTGACCCCACTTATAAAATGAAAATGCAGTTTTAGCTCACCCTTCTATCAACATTTTAGGTTTTGTTGTAGTTTCAAGTGTTTAGGAATTGCCTATTTGGTTGAGAAGTTGTCTAAGAATTTAGCCATGGTATAATTTTTGTTATTACAAATATACTATAGTTTTCCATATTTGGATGCCTTTAAAAATAATTTCATGTCCCTGTTTTATGACCCTGCTGGTTTTCAAAGTCATAAAAAAGATGCGTTAACTTTAAAATCCAGATGTATTCTTGAGGCAATGAGATTGCACAATAGAAAATGTGTGTTTTCAAAGGATAAACTTATAAGCAAGAACCCTCTGGTCTATTTTTATGATAGTTGAATGCATAGATTATTTTTACAAATATATGAATGATGACAAAACTCATCTGTACTGTATAATATTTTTAATAACTAAACATAGGTATGACTATTATCACAATTAATTTTTCCCAAATTCTCATATGCTCTTTTCCTCAAGCGTAACCTTTATAACAAGGAAAAATGTAAACGAGAGTTTTCCTATATTTTAGCTAACCAACCCAGTTGTTTGCCTTCTTTGACCACCAGGTGTGAATCCTTAACGTGCATTGTTAACCAAATTAGTGATTTGCGAGTTATTATTTGGATTATCTTACCAACTCGGGTATGATGGTGTATTATTTCTGACCATTATTATTTGTCATATGATTTATATTTCAGAAGGCTTGTCATCCCCTCAGATTCAGTTAAAGTTAGGTTTGGTTTTGTGGGTTAATGATATCAAGTATGATTTCACTTTATATTTGTAAAATTAAGAGATTAGATTTGAAATTTCTAGAATAAGTGCAAGAAATATCAAAGTTTTTCTGAGAACGAGATGTTGTCCTTCAACCAATGTAAGGATAGGAGAGAGAAGGATAAAGCCTCAAGAATCGGGTAAATCAAGTTCTTGTGGCTTTTTAAATAATCCAACTAAAGTCAGTGTTCCTTCTCCCTCTCCCAGTCCTCCATATCCTGTTTTCTCTCCACACTTCTAGATACCTTTTCAAGTGACCCTTCAGGTTCAAGCTGATATGCAGGATTTATTTCCAAAAGAAATTTAAAGATAAAATATCAACTTGCATAGTAAATTTTTTTGAGCCGTTCTTTATTTTTTATTTTTAAATCTCTAGTTAACGTAGATGTTATTTAATGTTATTCTTTTTCAGTCTTTTTGTTTTCGATACCAAGATTTGATAACTTTTATGGCATTTTAAAACTAGTTTGTGTCCATGAAAGGTCTGATATAGTACTACTACTCTGTAGCTAACCATGAGTAGTAAGCAATGTAACAACAGTAATCTCTCATGTTTTTAGAGCCATTTTGTTGGAAGAGGCTGATGAAAAGAACATTAAGAAGAGTTTCCTGTGTAACTGAAGAAAAGTATCGTAAGGTTTTTAGAATGACAGACAAACATTGTTAAAAAGGAAAGACTGCTAATCTTATAAAAAAAATTCTAATAGTTGAGTTTTTAATGTCATTAATCCTGTCCAATCAAACCACGAATGCGTTCACATAGAACGTGTTGACAGTTATGTCAATCGTTAACTTTCTCTACCAGACATCATTATGTATTAATGGGGTTACATAGATGAAATGGAGAATTAAATGCTGACTAAATCTCTGTATTTTCTAATGCTATACAAAATAACACATTAAAGCCGATATCAATCAATAGCCATTTAATCTCTATTGAACTAGTCGATGTGAATTAATTTATAGTTTATTCAAAGATATTTGAAATTTGAAATTTTCTGTTAACATTATATTCTTCATTCTTTAAATTTTGATAAAATCACATATGTATATAACTGTAAAGACATAGGAGGATATATCTTTAGTCACTAATTCATTAAAATTTGCCACTACCCTTGTAATAGAAATAGAATTGGATATGAGATTTAATTGTCCAGTAAATTATTGTTTCCCTAAATCAAGCTTTCTTTTAATAAAAATGAACGTTCATCTTTTTATTTTAAGAATAGGACAGACTAATATTAATATGACTGGACATACTATGCAAATGTATCTATTAGATGATAAAAGTGATGTTATGTAAAAACATGATAACACCATTAGCCTAATCAGCCAATCAAATAAATGGTTACAAAATTGCGAGTTTAAACGCCTAATGAAAAAAGGCTGTAAAAATGTTGGATTTAGTGGAGGTCTCTTTGATCAAAACCTTTTTCTCAAAGGTGCAGAACATACATTCGTTAACCCTTTTACCCCCAGGCTCTTTGGAAATTTCCAACCCTTAACCCCCAAGGGGTTATTTTTTTCCCAGCACATTTTGCAGTATATTTTTTTTTTAAATTGCTCTAACATCCTTAATTTTTGTCATAGAGAGGTCAGGTTGGTCTCATTTTTTTGCAAGGACGTACCGGTACGTCCATGGGGGTAAAGGGATGGGTTTTGTGAAACGTACCAGTACGTCCTTTTGGGGGTAAAAGGGTTAAACATGAAGATATCTCAACACAAGGACGTGGTATTCAACTTGTGCTTCTGTAAAGAAGAAAAGGCATTTTGAGCTAGTGTTTTTTAGTTCCCATGGTTATTTTTTTATGCTTTCGATGGTAAAGGCTTAAATAACCTGAGGCTCTTTCAAAATTCATTATTGTTTTGAAGATATTTTATCTATAGTTTTTGACACACTTTGTATCAGAGTATTTTATTTATGCGTTCATTATTTTTATGAACTGGAAAATTAAATTAAAGGTTAATGTCTTAGCCAAAATTTAATCTATTGTGAAAGTGAAAAATTATTGTAAATAAAAATTACCATATTTTGTATAATTCAAGCCACATTAGTCATATTTATTGTGCTCTGCATAACTAGATAAATGCTTTGAATATTACAACTAAAGTTTTAACATTTCTGCTTATCAAGATATGTCAGTTGATTGGTCAAAATATTTATGAACAGTTTGATAATTGCTCAAACCGGAATTTATGAATAATGGTTATAATAATCGCTAATTTGGCTATTTTAGGTCTTATTTGTGTACTACAAGTAATGTAATGTTCACAGTGAAGAGATCTTAGTATTGCAGGTACAACCCTTAGTCCAATTGTTATAAGTATGAATTATGATGCATTGGATATAATAATCACGATTTTAATTGCCATGAATACACTGAGATTAGCGCAATTTTCTAGAGTCTAACGTTTGACTAAAGCCCAGTAAATAAATTCTAGAACAAACACAATTTTAATATTCATCGATTTGCGTACATTATACCAGATAGAGTATACACATGATACAGCATTAATCATCACGTTAAGTATAGATTGTTTGGATCTGCTAAGACCGAATTTTCAAAGTAAAAAATTAAATTCAATTACTCTAAAGCTACTTTAGTTTGTCTTATATTTGTTGATTTCTTATTGCTCTAACTTTTTCTATTAATTGTTGATTATTAATTTTGAATGCTATATTTGCGATACTTATAGCAAGATGTAAAATTATATTCAAGTGATAATTGGGATGATGTCTACATAAAACATTATAGCCTACAGTAGGCTACATCAAAATGTTTAAAGGTCGCTCGGGAATGACAGGGGCAAGAAGCAGCGACATTGCCTTAGCAAGCAGGATAATACCCTAGAGACCGACCATATATTATATGATTAGCACGTAAGCCCCCTCTCCACCCAAGCTAGGACCAGGGAAGGCAAGGCAATGGCTGCGGATGACTCAATAGATAGACCTATAGAGTCCTTTCAATACACGTCATCAAACTTCCGGTCCGCCATCTTGGAGGACATACAAAGACGTGTTCAGTGAATAGCTATGGTTGAACTGTTGAATATTTAGCCATCTCATCACATTCACATTCACACAATGCCCAGTTTTTGCGTTATTGCTGGCTGTGGGAATCGAGGACAAAGAGATGACAAGAGTTTCTACCGCATACCGGCAGTTATTCAGAATCAGGACAAAGATAAAGAGGAATTATCCAAGCGCAGACGTGACTTGTGGTTGACCAGAATATCACGGGCTGATCTATGTGAATCCTCACTACCCTACGCACATATTTGTTCTGATCATTTCATATCAAGTCAGTCTCGGCTAGGCCCTAAAAGTATCATTATTCTTGTGTAAACATGCTATATCCGATCGCATGGGTGACTTCACAAGTATCATCGTCAGTTCAGTGTGTAGTGTGTGTGGGGCAGGGGCATCTCAATTTTTAAACATCAAAGGGGCATCTCAGATTTTCAAAACAAAAATTAAAGGCGCCCATATTGGCTATATTAACAAAAGCTACTTACCTAGGTCTCTATTTCGTCAAGGTGCTCATGCCTATATATAATTAAGTGTATATTTATATTTATTTTAATTTGTATATTAAATTGTGCAGACATACAAGCCTATGTGATGAATAAACATTGATTATAAATAATAATAATATCTGAAAGCTGGTTTAACCCGAAGGGGTCTTCAGCTTATATATGAAACATTGAAAAAATAATTAAACTTGCGCATTTAATTGCAAGGAGGCAAAACGATCATCCAAGAGCATTACAATAGAGTTTGTCCATCATATGTTTATATGTATATAAAAATTATAGCATTTGTAACCAAACACAAACACAATGGTTAGGCATGAACTGATGAAGATTTGACATTATAATGCAAAACTTTTACATACATTTTGACAATCAAAAATTATAATACACAAGGTTAGGCTAAATGATCAATATTAGCTTTATAATTATAAACTCTCTTCATTGGCCCAGTGTTTATCTAATTTTGGACTTAAAAGCATTAAAGGGAAAAAGAACGAATTCTGGAAGCAGATTATTCAATGGAAATGTATGCCCACTCGTGTTCTGGGTTGGCCGACAGTACCAAGTAGTTCACCATATCAATGTATGAAATACTGGGAAAATCCTTAATATTTTGACTGATTGAATTCTGCATCTGGTATGGCTCTAGGCCATCAATTAGATCGAGTTTCTGCTTGTAAAAACGCTTATCATCACCCGACAATTGATTGACAAGGTCGCTCTCATTGTCCATATTCGCTGTAGCAGCTGCCATGTTTTCGCTTTGTATGTCCTCCAGCATGGCCGCCGGCGATTCCCAGTGACGTCATTGAAAGGACTCTATAGGCTCCTCCAAATCCCCAACCTTAGCTCACAAGGATGGGAAGGTTGCAGACACTAAAGGCACTAACGAGTCTGAGCTGTACTCTAACCCCCGTCTGGCAAACACCAGTCAGGCCAAATACTGTATGCGTATGTTTTTTAATTATTTTGTGTGTGTGTGTGGGGGGGGGTCTAATGACGTCAAATTAAAATCCGAATTTTCCTTAGAATTTACCAATAATTTTCTAGATATGCAAGCTAAATAGTCAACTGGTTTTTAATATATTGGTCAAGATTGACTATGTAAATGTAGTACTGTAAAATAAAATGTAATTACCCGAATGAGTTAGTTACGTTTTGATAAGTTTGCTTGTTTATGACACTCAATATAATTAGGATTTTATTAATATATTTTTCATACACAGGAAAATGTAAATCGGTAAGGTCTTCATTTTTTTTTTAAAATCTGGTTTCGAGGTAGGCATACAGTCATTAATAGTAAACGGGAAGTATATTAAGATTTTAGAAGTGCAACAGTATTTAGAACTGATAGTACTACAGCAGTGATGCCAGATATGGAGATTCATCCCTAGATTTGGGGATTTTGGGTGTCATGGGGATATTCTGTATAAATTTCTATGAAGAAGAAACAAAGATGAGTAAACCTTCATATTGTTTTAATTAGTTTGCTTGCTTTTATATGAAGCATTATGAGTAATTTCTATATTAATAAAGCCCACGGGATCAGAAGAAAATATATTTGTGGGAATGGGGAATTTTGTATTGTTTTGGGGGATTTTTTAGCATTATTTTTGGGGATTTTTAGACTAACTCATCTGGCAATACTGTCACTACAGTGCGTAGGCAAACTCTGTGTCAACAAGACGTCGTTGTTGTTGTCATTATTAACTAGTGCTTCTGTGAAAAAGAAAAAAAAAAAGATGGAAGTTTGGGGTAAGAACATACTTTTCATGGTTATATTTCTTGCGTTCTCGCAGATTTCATCTTTATTTCAACGATTTGTATAACCGGCGATTTTGCAAGTAACGAATCTGTGAAAGAAATTGTATTAGGTTATCCAACATTGGTTATATGCATTATTATTTGGCAATACGATTCCAATACTTTTAATTGCTATTGTTACTAAAAGAAATTGATATATTTGGTCTACCATGCAGATCTAGTGTCTGAGCCTAAGTCTAAATTATCTTTAGACGATAATGATGAAAATCGAAAGTATCTGCGTAATGTCTGGCCAATGTTTTATTCATTATTGAAGTAGGCCTATTGGTTGTTAATCACGTTTCGATTTTATCCGCGAGAAAATTTGAGATATTATTTTCACATTTTATTTTGTCGAGCGGTTGGATCCGGAAAGGTAAAACCAATTATAGGTGATAGGTAATTTGGTAGTTATTGAGTTCTAGCGTATGAATAGGCCTACACACACACACACACACGAAACAACTTGAGTTGCCATACAAATACATTGAATGGATAACTCAACACATGGCGTGTAAATTTGAATATTTTAATACACAATGAATCCATTGCAATGCCTTAACATAGGCTACACAAAGGTCTATAGAATGCATAGAAAAAAGGCGTTATATGCTCGTATTTTCTCATACTTCCAATTGCAAACCGAGCGGCAAAATTTAGTTTTTGAATTCGATTCATACGTACAGTTTATTAGTTGTGGATCTTCACACAATAAAACAATAATTAATCAAGCTCAGTGCCAATGACGTACCACAATTAGGCGGGTATCTGTATCAAATGAGTCTTTCAGTCTATTTAAATATATAAAAATGTCTATAACTTTCTTATACGATCCGTCGATATGTGATTCGAAAGTCATATACCTATCGAAATCTTTGTCCTTTGTTCGTAAGCATGGATAAAATAAAATGAATGTTTTTGTCTTTCACTGTGAGGTACTCCATTCTTACTCCTAATCTTTTCCCTTACACTCACGATAGCCTAACGACTCTAGTCGCCATTAACTCAAACGGAGTGAAGACTGTTCTGTCTTTGGCTTGGTCACGTGTAAAAATAAAGTAATCTCTCTCTCTCTCTCTCTCTCTCTCTCTCTCTCTCTCTCTCTCTCTCTCTCTCTCTCTCTATATATATATATATATATATATATATATATATTTTTTTTTTCATTGGCTCTAGGCAATATATATCTCAAATAAACGATAACATCCATTTAAACTTTAATGGAACCAGTATTAAACCCATGAAATCTGTAAAGAATTTGGGTGGGTCGTTTGCGACCCCGAGCGTCAAAAAAAAAAACAGGTTTTTCTCACGTGACTCACCCCTGTGACTGAATTTGTGGGTGATCGACCTGCAGGAGGTGTCTCCCCTACACGCTCTAGTAGTGTCCAGATGTGCATTGCTGTAGCTGTACTCCTTCCCCGATTTCTGAGACGCGTCGGGGTCGTTCGCGTCCGAGTTTACCCTTCTGAGGTAGTTTGCATAATTATCAAAGTTATTACGTATTATGAAATTGTCGTAGAATGGTGCAACTTGTATAGGTTATCAGTTGTGGAAAGTCTTGGTGGATTGTTTGGCTACCATGTGCATGTTTTTTTTTTTAGTTAAAATGTCGTTCATCACCACGAGGACCATTTTACCGCGAGTGCCCCTTTTTCATTTTTTTTTCATTTTTTTGCCAAGTCATTTTTCCGTAAGATATTGCCAAATAGTGTCGTAAAACTTTTGCTTGTTTAGTGTTGGAAAGTGTGTCTAGATGATCTGGCTACCCATGCATGACTTTGTTTTTGTCAGATACGACGTAGTTATTGGTATATTGGGTATTTAACTGCGGTTACCAATTTCTGTTTTTTTTTCAATATTTGTAAAAATTACTACGTAGTAAGGAATTGCCGTATATTATTCATTTTTTTTTCATGTTTATGTGTTAGAAAGTGTGCCTTGATGGTTGGGCTAACTCGTGCATGTCTTTTTTTTTATCTGAGATGTCGTATATTAGAATGTCGGGCATTTTACCGCGAGTGTCCCTTTTTAATTTTTTTTAATTTTTTTGCCAAGTCATTTTTCCGTAAGATATTGCGAAATAGTGTCGTAAAACTTTTGCTTTTTTAATGTTGGAAAGTGTGTCTAGATGATCTGGCTACCCATGCGTGATTTTGTTTTTGTCAGATACGACGTAGTTATTGGTATATTGGGTATTTAACTGCGGTTGCCAATTTCTGTTTTTTTTCAATATTTGTAAAAATTTACTACGTAGTAAGGAATTGCCGTATATTATTGATTTTTTTTTCATGTTTATGTGTTAGAAAGTGTGCCTTGATGGTTGGGCTAACACGTGCATGTCTTTTTTTTTATCTGAGATGCCGTATATTAGAATGTTGGGCATTTTTCCGCGAGTGCCCCTTTTTATTTGTTTTGCATTTTTTTGCTTAGTCATGTTACCGTAAGGAATTGGCAAGTAGTGTCGCAAAACTTATATTTTTATAGTGTTGGAAAGTGTTTCTAGATGATCTGGCTACCCATGCCTATTTTTTTTTTAGCCAGATATGGCGTATATATAAGTATGTGTTCGATTTTCCTGTGATTGCCATTTTTTCGTTTTTTCCCATTTCTTTCAAAATTACTACGTACTAAGGAACTATCACAGAGTAATATTTCATTTATATGTTTATTTGTCGGAAAATATGCCTTGATGGTTTGCCTAGCACGTGGCTGAAATTTTTTTTTTCTGAAATGCCGTATATTAGAATGGCCATTTTTCCACGAGTGCCCCTTTTTATTTGTTTTGCATTTTTTTGCTTAGTCATGTTACCGTAAGGAATTGGCAAGTAGTGTCGCAAAACTTATATTTTTATAGTGTTGGAAAGTGTTTCTAGATGATCTGGCTACCCATGCCTATCTTTTTTTTAGCCAGATATGGCGTATATATAGGTATGTGTTCGATTTTCCGGTGATTGCCATTTTTTCGTTTTTTTCCCAATTCTTTCAAAATTACTACGTACTAAGGAACTATCACAGAGTAATGATTCCTCTAGATGTTTATTTGTCGGAAAATTTTGTTTACTTTTTTTTTGATTGAATATCATCAAATTTTTTTAGCTAAAATATTGTTTTACATTTTTTTTTTTCGATTTTATTTCCCTTCAAAAAAAAATTTTTTGGGTCAGAATTTTGATTTTATATTCGTAAAATAATCGACAATTATCCAGCAACCCACCATACAATTTTTATGCATATCCAATAATAATTAGATTAGTAAATAACACCTTGAAATTGACATACCCTTCCTACATTTCAAGTGGCAGATTAGGGAGTCTGAGTCAGTGTGGTTGGCGGCCATTTTGTGGACATATCCGAAGCGTAAGCTGCCCTATCTATATATATTCTTGTTCCCTATAGAATTTGTGATATTTTGGTATATTTTTACCCGCATAAATATCATATTATATATTAAATATATGTATTTTTTTACGAAATTTCTAAGTACTCAAAAAATTACCTTTAGATATGGCCCCTGATATAAATGTAATTTACAAAATAATGAAGATTTTTTTACATATTTCTATTTTAGGATAACATATGTTTATTCCCTAAAAAAATTAGCCACTTCCTATTTCATTTGGGTACCCAAAAAAATTCATGAAATTTGGACAATTTTTTTTGGCCAAAAAAAGTTACCCTTTTTTTCTCATTTCAGATCTTCACCTCCATGGGTCTGACTTCATCCAAAATACATCAAGATGTGTCCTAATCATTCAAGAATCAATTCCTAAAAGGATTTGTGTATATATGTATAAACTTTTTTTTTATGAATTTTTATGTCAGGTCTTTTTTTTTTCTACTTAATTTTTTAAAATATTTATAATAAATAGTTTTTCTGCAGATGAGTAGTATTTATCTTTACAGTTGTTTTAAGCATTCATTGAAGTTTTTTTTGGCAAAAGAAAAAAGGAGGTTACTGCAAAAACTGATTTTTCAAGAATTTTTTTTGGCGTCGGGGTCGTTCGCGTCCGAGTATACCCTTAAAGGGGTGTCCGAGGACCGTACCTATCCAGGGTTAAACCCATGAAATCTGTAAAGAATTTGGGTGTTTATTTCGAAAGTCACATAGCCCACCTATCGAAATAAACACCCAAATTCTTTACAGATTTCATGAGTATAATACTGGTTCCATTAAAGTTTAAATGAATGTTATCGTTTATTTCAGATATATATTGCTCAGAGCCTATATGGATATACAGAGAGAGAGAGAGAGAGAGAGAGAGAGAGAGAGAGAGAGAGAGAGAGAGAGAGAGAGAGAGAGAGAGAGAGAATTATTTTTACACGAGACCAAGTCTAAAACAAGTCTCCACTCCGGAGAGTTATGGCACCTAAAGTCGTTAGACTACTGCATTGTAAGTGTAAGGACAAATATTAGGAGTAAGAATGGAGAACCTCACAGTGAAAGACAAGAACCCTGATTTTATTTTATCCATTGCTCACGAACGTCTGAGTAAAATGTTGCGCCATTGCTAACTTACTGGTTGGATGGAATGGTAAATCCGCAGTCTGTAGTAAATAATTTAAGGAATAATACATATTGGATTGGAAAGAAACTTAGTGAATAAGGAGAGCTGTTTAAGATTTAGAATAGTTTGGGTTACAGCGAGTTAGTAAGCTAAAACCAGTCACTCCGGTAATAAAAGCAAAGGGGAGGGTATAGAAGGTTAGTCAGCAAAGCGCAATCATGAAGAAAATACAGTAGACTACAGTACTGGAGAAATGAGGGACTTCCAGAGAGAAGGGGAGGGCAGGCAGTGGGAAGAGAAGGAGCGAAGCAGCGGTAGGGGAAGGGATAAGAATGGAAGACTGGGTGGAGAGCTGGAGTAAAACAAGAAAGGAAGGCTTGTTCTTATAATTAACAGTAAATGCATGTGAAAAGAACGTTGGGCGAGACAAGAGATTATACCGTAAATGGGGTATCAGTGTTACCACGAACTTGGTGTGTAAGAATTCTTGTGGGCAATAGTAGCCTACTTAATCTATTTCCTAGCCATTTAAAGAAACATTTCGGTTTGCTTAATTTAAGAATAGAATTTTCTCGTAAGACTCACTCTCTCTCTCTCTCTCTCTCTCTCTCTCTCTCTCTCTCTCTCTCTCTCTCTCTCTCTCTCTCTCTCTGCTTGAAATTACCATCAATTCGTCAGTAATCCAAACTTGGGCATGCGTTTACACAAGATTTGAATTAAGCCGGCCCTATGTCAGCACGGTCACTTGCACGAAAGTGTTTATATCTACACTATAGAGATCTATACCTCTATTGTGAGTTCACTAGTTTTCAAATATACCCCTAAACTATTTAACGAGCTGCAAGCAAGACATCCGAAAGACTTTAGACATTAAGGCTTTCAAGGAGGAACTGGGTAGATTTTTTAAGTGCTTCGATAATGTGGATTTGAGAATTATCGCGGAATACGGTGTATGAACCAAATACTTAAGAATATATACAACAAACAGATCTTGTAGGGCCAGTATTGCATTGGTTTTGTGTGTTAGTACCGGGAATACAGACCTTCCAAGAAAAATATATACCAACTATGTGGAATTTGTAAAAATCAAAGAAAGTTTTGATTGTGAGTAAAAAAATGTATAGGCCTACTATGAAAATATTTCGGGAAAACCCTTAGGTGATGATACTTATTTTGTATTAAATTTTCACCATTCCGTTTTTCACAATTGAACCGTTAACACGCTGGCTAGCTTACCAGAGTGCTGTGGACTAGTTTCGGGTCTTTTCCGACTAGTTAGGTAAAGTCAGGAGGACTCTGGCGGTTATCTGCATTATTGTTGTGGAGGTGTGCCAAGATGTATCATTTGACTCTGACTTTAAAGGATTTGGTTTCGAATAAGAGAAATAGTATTTTCTTGTTACCAACACAGTCTGGCATGTTTAATATAACGGTAATGGTTGATACAGTGTTGCATGGGTTCATTTCGGATGCCAAACTAACTTCTTCTTGGCCTATTATTATTATTATTATTATTATTATTAGCCAATCTACAACCCTAGTTGTAAAAACAAGATGCTATGTGTGTTTTGTGATTCGGTGGAGTGAGGACGTGCTGAAGAAGTGCTCTGTTGACATTTAACAACAATAGTGGCAAGTTAAAAGTGAAAATCGTTAAGTTAATAATTTCCAACATCATTAAGTTATGTAAATTGGAATCAACGTCATTGGAATACTAAATAGTGCAAAATTACAAATTAATACTTGATTACAACTGGGACACAGGTAAGAGTTACCAATTATGGTTTTCCCGACCCATTTGGACAAAGTGTAAATTACAAAAATGTTAGGAGCCATAAAGAAAATTAGAAGGAAACCTCATGAAAAGACTGAAACAGGAAAATCAGTTGAAGATGAAACAAATGAATTTCTACAGGTAATGAAGAATACACCAGTATATGATAGTGACAACATGGAGGAAGGAGCCTGTGGAAGAAATGATGAATCAGCGAATGGATCGTTGGTCACCGTGGAATCTGATGACACTGAACTATGTGAGCACTGCAAGACTGTCGTTGCCAATGAGGGAATTTGTTGTAATAGATGTCAAAAATGGTATCATATTGAAAATGAATGTTCTGGATTAATAGAAAATTTATCACAAGCCGACAGAAGACTATTGTGTAACGAACATATTTATTAAATATGTAGAAATTGCACTGATAAGTTCAATGAGGATGCAGCAAACATACAAAGAAAAGTATTGTATGAAGAAGTCGTAATGTCCCATCATTTGGTTCAGGTCTTGATGAATAAAGTAGAAGAAATGAAGGATAGCATGACGGAAATGAGAAATAAAGTGCAAGAAACAAGAGATGAGATGCAAGAATTAAGAAATGAAATGAAAGAATTAAAAAATGAAAAGAAAAGGAATGAAGATGACATAGATAGGAAGCATCTAACTGGTACATATGCTGAAAAGCTGAAATCAAAGAAAACATTGATTGTAAAATCAACTGATGAGGTTTCAGCAGTTAATAATAAGAAAACAATTATGACCAAATTAAAAGCCCAAGTTGGAAGCACTGATGAAACAAAAGATGGCCACCTGATCATAAAATTTGCAGATAAACAGAACCTGGAGCAGGCAAAATCAGAATTGGAACAAGGTAATGTAAACAAGATCACTGTTACTGAAAAAGGAAAACTTAAACCGAAGATAAAACTTACTAATGTACCAGAAGATGATGATGATATTATTCAAAGTCTGAAGCTTAAGAACCAGTGGCTAAATAGACACATTGTAGAAAACGATGATCTGACTATCATAATGCAAGAAAATTCAAGAATGGATAAACATAAACACTATATTATAAAATGTACACCTAAGATACGTAAAGCAATCTATGAAAATGGAGATAAACTTACTACCACATATAGAATATGTAATGTTTACGATCATTACATGCCCTACCAGTGTTACAAATGCCAGGAATTTGGGCATAGTGCAGCAAATTGCAAGAATAAACAGTCGTGCCCCAAGTGCGTGAGAGAACATATAGCGGGTCATTGCAATGTTGTTGAAGTTAAATGCATAAATTGTGTGAGAAAGAACTATGATAACACAGAACATAAATCCTATGACAAAGTAAACTTTCAAGTTTATAAACAAGAAATAATAAGAGCCAGAAACAATACTGACCATGGCTTCGATTAAGAAAATAGCATGTAATCTAATAAATTTACAATCCATTGGCAATAAAACTCATATCATTAAGGAAGTCGTAAGGGATCAAGATATGGATATTTGCTTATTAACTGAAAATTGGTTGAGTGGTAATGTGAGTGACAGATCGAAAATAAATGAACTGACACCTAAATCTTATAACTTTTATCATGAACCAAGAGAAAACAAAAGAGGTGGTGGCATTGGAATCTTAATTAAGAAATCATACAAAGTTACAGTAAGAAATCATCTCATAGTTAATTCATTTGAATATATGAATATTAAAATTTTATCTCGAAATGTAAATCTACAAATAGTTATACTCTATAGACCACCGTGCAAAAGCAAAAGAATGTTTCTAGATGAATTTAATAACTTACTAGATACATTGAATGACAATCGAAATATAGTTATATGTGGTGATTTCAACCTACATCTTGATAACAGAGTAGACCCATATGTCAATGAATTTAGAGAATTGATTGACAACCACGACCTTGAAAACATAGTGTCTGAACCAACAGCTCAGTCTAATCATATACTAGATCTAGTTATAGTAAACAAAAACAACAGCATCATACTAAATATGGAGATTGAACCTGACTGCTCTATATCCCCAATGCACAAGTTGATGTCTTTTGAAATAGACGTTAGAAAAATAATGCAATACAGAAAGAAATCACATACAGAATTAAGACTAACTTTGATCCAAAAGAGTTCATTGAACAAAGCCTAGAGGATATAAAAGGGATAACACCAGTCTGTAACTGTGAAGAGAAGCACACCCTCGTAGAGAGACAATCCTTTATAAATTGCATTACTGATATTAGTAAAACTATACTTGCAACTAATTATAATAATAGGTGCCCGGAAATAACAAAAATAATCACAATTAAAGAAAAATCGAACTGGTTTGATAATGAATTACACGAAGAGAAAAAAAAAGAAAAAGAAAAATGGAGGATAAATGGAAAAGAAATAAAAATTATAAAAACTGGCAACATTACAAAGCAGCTAGAAATCGCTACAATTACCTTATCTTAGTTAAAAAAAAAAGGCCTATTATAAAAAAGTGTGCAATGAAAATGACCCACGGAAAATACATAAGAACCTAAAGAAACTATTAGGTCTAAAGACAGAAATAGTGTTGCCTGACATAACTAATGATCCTAAATGCCTAGCAAACGATTTTATTGATTATTTTGAGGAAAAAATAAATCAAATCTGCTCCAGTTTTCACAACATCAGCACAACAGAGCGAAGGAATACATCAGCAACAGGTGTAAATAAGCTAAGGGTATTCAAAGAGTTAAGTCAGGATGATTATATGAGAATAATAAAGAAAGTAATAAAAAATCTACTGCGGAAATTATCCATTTCCAATTAAAGATGTAAAAGATGCAAAAAATTTCACCAGACTACAAGAGACCTACCGAAACATGGTAAATATGAGTCTAACACAGGCAGTTTTCCCTGATTGTGAAAAAGTTGCATGTATCAAGCCTGTGTATAAAGGAAAAGGTGATGCAGACAATTTAAGTTCATATAGGCCAATATCAAATCTGTCATATATTTCGAAAATTATTGAAACTGCTGTACACGAACAAACCTGGAAATATCTGAAAAAATTTAATGCCATACCTGATGATCAATCTGCATACAGAGAAAATTACTCCACAGAAACAACAATATTAGCGATAAAAAATTACATAACAGAAATCATAACAAATGACAAGTGTTGCATTCTTGTAATGCTTGATCTAAGTGCAGCATTTGATACTGTAGAACATACATATCTGATGGAAGACCTTAAAGCTGTGGGCATCGTAGAACGAGCACACGACTGGTTTGTGAGTTATCTTGAAAACCGCAAAGTTATAGTAGTAATATCAAATGTTGAATCTGAGACAAGAAAACTAACCAAAGGGGTGCCTCAAGGCAGTGTACTAGGTCCTCTCCTGTTTGAAATTTACACGATTGAACTGGCAAATATACTTGAAACTCACAGAGTTAAGTTTAAAATATACGCTGATGATACACAATTCTATTTCCCAATAGAATCAGTTGATGAAGCTAAAAGAAAGATACATGAAATAATGAATGACATTAAGGCTTGGATGTTAACAAAAAAGCTCAAGCTCAATGAAGACAAAAGTGAATGTATTATTTTTGTAAATGAAAAAGATAAAAAAAGAATCTAATGCTTCCAAAGAATTGAAATAGGTCAATCGATCATTGACCTAAAGAAATCTGTCAGGAATCTTGGAGTAATCATGGATGATAGACTGACAATGAACTAACATATAAATAATATGGTAAGAAATTGTAACTATCATATTAGAAACATAGCATTTATTAGTAAATACTTAGATGAAAAATCTATGGCCATACTCATTAATCACCACATATTTTCAAGAATTGATTACTGCAACTCACTGTTCTATGGCTTACCAAATTATCAGCTGAAGAAAATTCAGAGAGTACAAAACAGAGCCGCTAGATTAATAAAAGGGACTACACAATAGGGAAAGAATTACCCCTGCACTAATTAAATTACACTGGCTACCGGTAAAAGCGAGAATTGAATACAAGCTACTCTTACTAACGTTTAAGATACTGAACCAAAATGTGGAGAATTTTTTAATGTTATGTGTTCTGAGTGGGAACTTAGTCCGGGAAAGTCTCCTTATAACAGTTACATAAAGTTCAACAGGGGAGGATATGAGCACTTACTCTCGGGGCACAAACACCCTGCTAATACTTTACTGTCACAATTCACAAACCATCACTCTATAAATACAAAAGGGGGAAATTTTACTGTCCAGAGGCCGAAGAACTCCACACGTAGGATTAACAATAATTTATGGCCTACTCTAGCTTTGTCAGGTCTATAGTCATCTCATTCTCAGGCTCTGTTCCGGCTCCGTCCCAGCTACCCCAATGAAATGCTGGACAGGTATTTTACGTTAATGTAATTAAGACAAAATCCAAAATGGGAGCAGTGATGTAAAGTAGTTTAAAAGTTTAAAGATAAGGATCTTTACCTTCGAAGCAAATATATTAATGCAAAGTTTCTCGCTGTTACCACCTATAGACTTACTTATGTTTTCTCTTTAAATATTGGGTACTTTGTCCCGTGATCAACTATTCATTTCACACATTAAAATAAATGAGGGAGCAAAAATACTAAGGAGGTTTAATTAACCTAATATTGATTTATTTCACAAATTTACATAAAAACAAAACGGACATCTTAACAACACAAAAATATCATAAAAGAAATGCAAATTGAAAGCAATTCAAAATGATGGAAATTAGTTAGTTAGACACGTGGTCTGCAATAATAAAAAATCGAAATGGGGTCGGACACGTGGCCCATGTGACCCAGAGACTGTGTTAGTCTCACAAGGCAAAAAATTGTATAGAAAAAATATATACACACAATCCCACCGCACACAGTCCGAATAGTGTAATTAGCCAGGTTCCCTATAAAGTTAAAATTAGTCTAAGCTAATAAAAAATGGGGAAAACTAAATGGCCATTGATGTAGTACCTGCACTCCTTTGAAGATTAGTCCTATGCCCGTGATAGCTGTTGACCTGGTTGTTGCACTAATGGGCACGTTGCACTCTTGCCTGGCTCACCCCAAGAATTCTCACTGTGGCTGTAACTAGGTACATCAGGGTCCTCTTCTTCTCAATCTCTCCGACCGGCAGCAACAGGACTCCTTGGTGAGTCACGTTTGGGAGAGTGGGATGGGATGGGGGTGAGCCAGAAGTGCACGGATTCACTGACCCAGCAGATCAGTAGGCCAGGGCAGCTTTTCGTTGAATGGCCTCGACCCTACGGTCGAAGAGATCACCTGGCTTCACCTTTCCAGACAGGTGAGGAGCTTGATGCGCACGGTAATCCATTGGGGGTGCCAGATCGGGACTTCAGGACAGGGCAATATGTCGTTGCAAGGAGTGCAGAGGAGGCAGGATTTTGTACTAAATACTTAGAGAAATCTTGCTACTCTAAGGGAGTTTATATATACAATAATCCTACCTATTCTGGCTTGCTAAAAATAATATTTTAAATGATTAATTAGCAATGGACTGGTACGATGGGCATACATCTTAAAATTAACAAACCTTAATTGGTATTGAGAAATATAAGATGCATTAATTCAGCAGTATTGAAATTGATATAAAAATTCAGTTTAAGAATTTAATCTCGACCCACGTAGCTTAAGGAAAGAACCAACATACGCCGTGGTTACACTAAGGCCCTCTATCGTGCGTATCTACGCTGTGACGTCACGAGCATGGCGTGCGCCACTGTCAACAAGTTTAGATTAGTTCTCCCTATGTTTTGTTAAAGAAAACTAGATGTAGGAGAGAATGTTTAAGGGGTAGCTATAGTATTAGTAGAAGAGAGCTAAAAATACGATTAAAAGAAGAAGAGTGAAGAAAATTCTTCACACCAAATATCTAAAAGAATGCCTGAATAAACTAGAACTAGAAACAAATGTTAACACAAGACACATGAGTGACAAACATAGGCTATCTGAACCAAGAACAAATAGTAAATTTGGTGAAAGGGCTTTTAGCTACTGTGCGCCTAGACACTATAATAAACTGCCAACTGAAATGAAGGACCTAAAGGGAGCAATTGAATTTAAGAAGAAACTAAAGACATTTCTTTTCACAAGATCATGTGATTTGGAAGATGCTACAATCAAAGAATTGTATAAGTTATAATGAAAATGTTTCGTTAGATGATTAATATGGACCCGCCCGAGAAGTAGTTCACTCGACTTCAGTGGAGGGTTGGATTTAAACCCAAAACAAGTAAAACAAGTAAGTAAGCCCAAGGGCTCCAACGGGGAAAAAATAGCCCAGTGAAGAAGGGAAACAATTAATCGTAGTTTTTACTATATCATAGACATAAATTGTCTTTTACACAATATATTGTTTTGTGAAATAATCTGACGAGACATTTCACTTGTTCAGGAGACTTAAATGGTATCTCGTACAGTCCGTTCCACGGGTGAACTTTTAATTCTTTCGTCTGGAAATTAGGTACCATTTAGGTTTAGTATTTATGCTTTGGTAAAATAATTAGTAACTTTTATATCCTGGTTTCAGATTCTCTTGCTGAATTATGACATTGGTATTGGAGGGGGTTGGAGCTAAGGTATAACCAACACGTTGACGGTGAGGCCACTGATAGTTGATTGGGATACTTGTCTTTAAACATCTTGTATACCACAATTAAATAGTTTCCGTAATTATACGCAGATTTGGAATTGTAAAGCGAGTATTTTATCAGTTCTAGATTTTATCAACACAAACACCTTTCGTATCTTGAATACAAACTGTAATATACATCGGGGAGGTATTATATCCTATTGCTTCGTTCAAGGGAATTCACTTATAGTACACTCTTTACTATACAACTTCCAAGTGACTTTTACGGGTCACTGATGATTTTTAAGGAATTGACTTTCGTGTTTCTGTTGCTTTTAGAAATTTAGTCCAGTGGAAGTACTGTTAAACTGGTTGATATAAATGTGTCTTCATAGTTCATGTATGCCATATCTACTTTAACGCCGTTACAGATCTTCAGAATATTTTAAACTGATTACTTCTCATATATAGTTTATTTCCTATCCTCACTGGGCTACTTTCCCTATTAGAGCCCTGGGGTTTGTAACATGCCGTGTTTCCAACTAGGGTTGTAGTTTAGCTTGTAGTAACAACGAGGATAATTAAATAAATACTGAAGGTATTATGTCTATCCTCCCCAGTGGCGATGTGCCCCAAGTCTATTTGCTCCAAAAGTTGGGACACACTGCACATATACTCGTGGGGATTCTGGGGAAGTTATAACTGCACCCCAGAGCTCCCCGCATCCAAGTTGTTGCTCTCCAACTCTAATGCAAGTACTATAAACGTATATCTATGTTTATCTCAGTGTCCTGCATTGTGCTACCTCACACACCAAAACGCGATATGCACCGTCCTTAGTCCACTAATGGTGTCGGGTTCGTGTGTGGCCATGTACACGTAAATGGCCGGACCAAACCACTCTGGAAAACACCAGAACGCAAGAGTTTTGTGCCGTGTTGAGTCCGTTAGTTGCGTTATGATGTCGATCCGGGAGAGGAACTTTCAGATAGCCTAACTGAGACGTCTTATATTATTATTATTATTATTATTATTATTATTATTATTATTATTATTAATTGCTAAGCTACAACCCTAATTGGAAAAGCAGGATGCTATAAGCCCAGGGGCCCCAACAGGGAAAATAGCCCAGTGAGGAAAGGAAACAAGGTAAAATAAAATATTTCAAAAGCAGTAACATTTAAATAAACATTTCCTAAAAATACTATAAATACTTTAACAAAACAAGAGGCAGAGAAATTAGATAGAACAGTGTGCCCGAGTGCACCCTCAAGCAAGAGAACTCCATTGCAGCTGTAATGAGTCCGGTAATGGCATTGTAAGGACAGTGAGACAAGCGTCACCAAGATCAACTGATGCTTTATTTGAATGCGCACGGAAATACATAACAAGGTGCGGACGGAAACGTAGGATTACATTGGCGCCAAGTCAGATTGAAGTGCCCGCCAAAATATATGTGTTTTCTTACACTTACAAATATATGAATTATGGGTTAACAAAAACATGTCATGAAACGATACATATATCAAAATGTAGCTCTGGTAGAGCGGAATATATATACATAGGACACCACAGTGTGGCGAAGAGAACATTTAAATAAATAAGCAGTTTGTCGATTTTCTGGACGACGAAGGGATCGGCGTCCTTACAAGTACTCCCCCCCCAAGACATCGGGCGGCGTAGAGGGCTGATGATCAATCTTCGTATCTCTTCGGGCGTCGGAGGGTTCCTCTTGTTTTTGAACGGAGGGGCGCGATGGCGGTCGGTGTAAGGATCTCTTCCTCTTGACGTCGTTTGATGATTTTTCCTTCGTTGGGCGGCTTGTTTTGTGGCGGAACTCTGGGTCTGCCAGGTCCAGCGGAGGCGGTGTCGCTTCCTTCGAGAAACGCTGGTTTCACGCGGCCTATAGAGACCCAGTCATCTTGGCCATGGACGTCGAGAAGGAAGGCTTTCGTTGTCTTTTTAATAACCCGGTAGGGACCTCGATAAGGTCTAGTCAGTGGTTGTCGATGAGCGTCGACACGGACGAAAACGTACTTGCAGTCATCTAGGCTTTTTGGCTTGAAGTACTTGGTTCTGTCCTGGTAAGTTTTGTGACACGGCCTGAACTTCCTGGCGATATCCCTTAGGTGATCCAGTTGCGTGTCGTCGGTTGATGAGGGAAAGAATTCGCCAGGAACTGCGAGCGCTTCCCCGTAAACTTTTTCGGAGGGCGAAGGTTCGCCGTCTGCGCGAGGGGCGGTGCGAAGGCCGAGGAGTACCCAAGGAAGTCGTGATTTCCAGTCCCCGTCGGTGCAGCTCGCCATCAGGGACGCCTTGAGGGCGCGGTGCGTTCGTTCGACCATGCCGTTTGCCGCGGGGTTGTATGCCGTGGTGCTGTGGAGCGTCGTCCCCATCAGGTTCGCCAAAGCCAGCCATATTTCTGAGAGGAAAGCGGGGCCTCTGTCAGTCGTGATGTCGTCAGGAACGCCAAACCTGCTCACCCAGCTTGACAGGAGGGCTTCGGCACATGCTTGAGTCGTAGCTTCGGTCATCGGCGATGCCTCCAACCACCTCGTGGAGCGATCGATGATCGTAAGTAGGTAGCGAGCGGATCCAGAAGGGGGTAACGGTCCCACGACGTCGATGTGTATATGTCCGAAACGTCTTTTTGGCTGGGGAAAATCGCCCAAACCCGATTCGGTGTGACGGCTGACCTTGCTTGACTGGCAGTCGATGCATGACCTCGCCCATTCCCGGGCGTCCTTTTTTATCCCTGGCCAGACAAACTTTTCAGACAGAAGGCGAGCGGTGGTGCGTCCTGAGGGGTGCGAAAGTCCGTGGATGATATAGAATATTTTCCTTCTGCAGGAGACTGGTACCCAGGGACGAGGGCGGCCCGTGCTGGTGTCGCAAAGAATAGTTACTCCTGCTGGTCCAAGGGGAACCACACTTATCTTGAGCGCGGATGGCTCCGTCAGGTGAACCTGTGCTTCTCGGTCGGTGCGTTGTTCGGTTGCGAGATTAGCGTAGTCGATTCCCAGGTGGATCGCGTCGATTTCAATCCTTGAAAGGGCGTCCGCGACTGGGTTTTTCTTTCCTGGGACGTAACGTATGGTGCACCCGAATTCGGCGATTGATGCGAGATGACGTTGTTGTCGGGATGACCATGCGTCCGTTGATTTCGTGAAGACGTGGACGAGGGGTTGATGATCCGTTGCAAACGTGAAGGGGGTACCCTCCAAGATGTGCCTGAAGTGGCGGACGGCGAGGTAGACGGCGAGGAGTTCCCTATCGAAGGTGCTGTATCTTGTTTCGGCGGGTTTAAATTTCTTGCTGAAGAATGCCAGCGGTCGAGGAGAACCATCGACGAGTTGCTCAAGCACAGCCCCGCAGGCGACATTACTGGCGTCGGTCGTTAGTCGCAGGGGCGCGTTGTCGTCGAAATGAGCCAGGGTGGTGGCATTCGCAAGGGCATCCTTCGTCCGAGCGAATGCCTGTTGCTGGGGCAAGCCCCACTCGAGTTTTTTAGCTTTTCCTTTCAGGACGTCGTCGAGGGGTGACAGGGTTTGTGCGATGTTGGGGATGAAGCGCCTGTAGTAATTGACCATTCCCAAGAACTCCTGAAGTTGGCGAATGGTCGTAGGTATTGGGAACTTCCTGATGGCGTCGACTTTGGTTGTCATGGGTTTTACCCCGCTCGAGGATACACGGTGACCAAGGAAATCCACTCCCTCCGCACCGAACGTACATTTGTCGAAGCGTACGACTAGGCCGTTCTCCTGTAGGCGCTTTAGGACGGTGCGGACGTGTCCCCGGTGTTCCTCCTTGGTTTTCGAGAATATCAGGATGTCGTCGACGTAGCAGACGCAGAAAGGTAGGTCACCCAGAATGCTATCCATTAGTCGTTGGAAGGTTGCCCCGGCGTTGCGTAGACCGAAGGTTGAGTATGCGAAGGTGTAGGATCCGAACGGCGTTACAATGGCAGTTTTCGGGATATCTTCCGGGAATACGGGGACCTGGAAGTAAGACTTGAGAAGGTCCATCTTGGTAAAAAACCTTGCGCCGTGCAACGCGTTCGTTAGGTCCTGCATGTTGGGCTGTGGGTAGTGATCGGGCGTTGTGATGAGGTTGAGGCGCCTGTAGTCGCCGCAAGGTCTCCAGGACCCGTCCGGCTTTTTAACCATGTGCAGGGGTGATGCCCAGGGGCTCGATGCTTTCTTACAGATACCCATGCGTTCCATGTCCTCGAAGGCGCGTTTGGCATCCTTCAGTTTCTGAGGTGGGAGGCGGCGGAATTTGGCGTGAGTGGGAGGTCCTGTCGTTGTGATGTGGTGGTAGATGCCATGCTTGGACGGGGAACCTGGCGAGTGTCGGAGCTCGGGCTTGAAAACCTCAGGAAACTCTCGTAGGAGGTCGGCGTAGGGGTGCGTTGTTACGGCGGATACGGACATTATTGCAGGGCCATGTTCTAGGGCGCGAGACTGGCAGGTCCCCGTGTCGATGAGACGTCTGTTAGCGACATCGACGAGGAGTCCATGGTGGGCGAGGAAATCCGCACCGAGGAGGGGGCGATTGACGTTGGCGATAGCGAAGGGCCAAGAATACGAACGGCCCATGATAGATATCTTGAGGGTCTTGATTCCATAGCACAGTATGGGAGATCCGTTGGCGGCGATGAGTGAGGGAGCGTTTTTGTCGGGACCACGGTCTAGGTCGGACTTCGAAGGAGGGAACATTGACTGCATTGCGCCGGTGTCCACCATGAGTCTACGGTTGGAAATGGTATCGAGGATACAGAAACCAATCTTGTTATGGTTAACTGCGGCCGCGATGGTGGCAGGTGGATGCTTCTGGCGTCATCTTCTAGGGAAACTGCATGGTGCTCTATATTTCTTGGCGTCACTGCTGAACTGTTGGTGGTAGAAGCACCATGCTGGGTTAGGCCTAGGGGTTGGTCGCGTCAGTTGCGGTGGTTTCTTTCTTGATAGAATGTTGATCTCGTCGTCCTCGAGGGCCATTGCCGAGGAGTCTATGGAAGTGCAGCTGCTGAAGGAGGAGAACGGAGGCGGTGTTGACGATGATGCTCCGAGGCGAGATGCTTTGGAGGCCTCGTGGAGCTTCTGAGCCTTCGACAGGAGTTCGTTCATCGGGAGCGTGTCGGCGTCTGTCAATTGGGCCCGTACGTCCTGTGGTAGGCGTCGAAGAAAGATCTCGCGAGGTAAGCTAATCTCACGTCGTCGGCCGTTGCTGTCTGTTTCGGGGAGCATGAGCAGGCCGGTTAGCTCGTCCCACGCCTCGACAGGAGAGGTGTCACCCATGGGCTTGCCGGCGAGGTCCAGTACTTTCTGTGCCCTTGCTGAGACGGAGAGGGAGTAGATACCGATGAGTTTCGTTCTCAGGTCGTCGTATGAAACTTGGCCGGCCTGGGCGTCGAGCCATGGGGAAATCTTGTCGAATACTTCTTCAGGTATGGAGGTGAGAACGATGTCAGCCTTGGCGCAGGAGTCGCTGAGTCTTGCGACGCGGAAGAGTACGTCCGCTCTCAGGAACCAGGAAGCGGTGTTGTGTTGAGAAAAGGGCGGCAGTTTGACTTTGGGCGTGGAGGCGAGGCCGTTGGGTGCGATGGGCGTGTTGCTTCCTACATCGTGGCCAGACGACGAGGCGGCGAAGAGGTGAGAGGTTGATATGTCGGTTAAGCTCATCCTACTGCCTTACGTTCACCGAAGTGTGGGAGAACCAAAGGCAGGTTCTTGCCTAAGGTAACGGAGTATGTAGAAGGTAGCACGGCCGTAATAAGTCCGTTAATGGCAAAGCCAAAACCGCTGATGCTACTTTCAACTCCGGAGTCACCAGTTGTAAGGACAGTGAGACAAGCGTCACCAAGATCAACTGATGCTATATTTGAATGCGCAGGGAAATACATAACAAGGTGCGGACGGAAACGTAGGATTACATTGGCGCCAAGTCAGATTGAAGTGCCCGCCAAAATATATGTGTTTTTTTTACACTTACAAATATATGAATTATGGGTTAACAAAAACATGTCATGAAACGATACATATATCAAAATGTAGCTCTGGTAGAGCGGAATATATATACATAGGACACCACAGTGTGGCGAAGAGAGAATTTAAATAAATAAGCAGTTTGTCGATTTTCTGGACGACGAAGGGATCGGTGTCCTTACAGCATAGCCAAACCTGCAAAATTACCGACGCTTCGGGGTCATGCGTTTTGAGGGACGAATGAGAGATAACTGAGAACTGACACGTTTCATTGTGCGACCCCGAGTACATTAAGGCATGCGGACAGAATAGTAGTGCCTTGGGTCGAGGAGCGACCTCTGTACTCCCAAAGGTCAAATCTGACCGGTGATTTGTGTTTTTTTTCACATTTTCACAAAGGGATTACAAAGCAACAAATATATATATATATATATATATATATATATATATATATATATATATATATATATATATATATATATATATATATATAAAAAAATACATCGGTGGAAAGGCCGTAAAATTCTACATACAAAGGTATGTACAGATATCCTGTAGCGAGTACGGGTTGAAAATAGTATGTACAATACATAGCACGGATTCGGCGGTGCAAAATCCGAAAGGTAATGCCTTTTTAGTAATATGGCACAAAATGGTGTACTCAGTGGATAAGGATGCTTTGTTCTAGTAAAGATAAGAGCTTGTTATATTATATATCGGATACCAAACAATACTCCCAATCAATAATTCATTGTGAATTAATAGCGGTATACTTAACTATTCTGAATATTTGACGGCTCCTCGTATCATGCATAACTTCAGGCTTTAATAGTCACAGATCACAAAATTTGTATTATTAAAAGCTGCCTGAAAAATTGACATTGTTCTCAAGTCATTTTACGCCTTCGGTTTTGTCGGCATGAGTGTCACATACTTCAGATATTTGGTGATACATTTCTAGAACATTGTTTATTTCTGTGTGAATGCCCACCTAACCCACCCAGTTTGGCCTTTGTGCTTTAGACCGTTGACTTATCTCAGTGAAGAACTGTTCACCTCTCGTGTTCCAATGCACCACCATCGCTATTTAGCCGAGACGTCAGAATGGTACACATCTCACTTATATTTAATTTATTCATTCATTCATTTTCCCCTTTAACTTTCGCGTCACGAAACGGGAACACAGTTTTCCTGATATTATGATGGAAACCGAGGATCTTGAGTTTGACAAAGGTTGTAATGGTTTAAAGTTATGTACACAATTGTCATGAATTTTCTCATATGTATTTACCTTTTATTGTTTTTTTAAGTGTTTTTATCAATATTGTTACATATCACTATGGGATCATTTTTATTAATACCATATTTAATTGTATAATAGTATTATAATTGAAGTAATAATGATGATAATGTAAATCTTAATTTTCCTTTAGTGTCTGTTATAAACCATCTACCCATTGTATTGAATTTCTTTGAAAGACTATTGACACAGAAAATGTTTACGTACTCGTTTTCAATGGGTAACTCATTTGTTTTTATGTGTAGATTTGAATAGCAATTGTATTTGGTTCATAGTTTGCCCTAGCCTCTTTATCTATATGAGAACTTTTCCTTTGAAAGTAAAGCCTTTTATTCCCCCAAATACCCAGGGGGTAAAATGGTTTTGACGGTTATGAAATACATATTAGTTTACGAAAAGAATCCGTAGATGCTATTTCCGCATTAATAGTTATGAGTATTACTTTACTTGTTTTACTTGTTTTGGGTTTAAATCCAACCCTCAACTGAAGTCGAGTGAACTACTTCTCGGGCGGGTCCATATCAATCATCTAACGTAACATTTTCATTATAACTTATACAATTCTTTGATTGTAGCATCTTCCAAATCATATGATCTTGTGAAAAGTAATGTCTTTAATTTCTTCTTAATTTCAATTGCTCCATTCAAGTCCTTCATTTCAGTTGGCAGTTTATTATAATGTCTAGGCGCACAGTAGCTGAAAGCCCTTTCACCAAATTTACTATTTGTTCTTGGTTCAGATAGTCTGTTTGTCACTCATGTGGCTTATGGTAACATTTGTTTCTAGTTCTAGTTTTAGCAATTATGTTTGTAAGAGACTTGATTCATGCTGATATTTTGGAAAAAAAATAATTCAATTATATTTTTTATTGTATTATTTGCTCAATAGGAATTGTATTATGGCTCGTAAAGCCCCCAGTTAACTCTGACGAAGTGACAGGGTTATAATGTCGAGTCTAATATCATGTCATGAAGGTTTTTCCCGTCAATGATGCAATGGGAAGTCTTAAATACTGTTAACAGAGTAGAAAGAAGAATGATCTCTATTTTATACTTTCGGCTTTGTGGTAACATTTATATTGATTGATACTAGGTCAAATTCAATGCTATTTGGTTACTCTCTCTCAAAAGGAAATCTATCTAATTAACGTAGAGTATTTCATTTATTTCATATATTTAGATAGATTCACGCAATAGACGTTATTTCTTTAAAATTACAACTGTTACTATGATGCGTCATTATCATTCTTTCTTAACTTTCGAAAAAAGATGTTTCAGAATGTATGTCAAATCTCAATATCACCAAAGATGGCTGATTCCTCGGGTTTTATGTTTCGCTGTTCAAAGTCCCTTATAAAAGTCTCAAAATGTCCTCCTTGGTTGTGCGATTAATAATGTGACCGAGAGGTGTGTATATTTACTTGCACACGCATATACTGTATATGTGTGCTAGTGTGTGTGGGTGTGTGTGTATGCATGTGTGTGTAATTCCACAGCTCTAATACATGCACAACAACAATAAATGCAACCGTTTCGAGTCCATTGCATGACAAAGGCCTCGGACTTGTGTTGATCATTTCTGGGGGGTTGACCATTTTCATTATCTTCGGAATGGTAATGGCGAGGCACTTTAGTATCATTACTCACAGCAAACCAACCTAGTATGGATGGCCGTAACTAGTAGCCTACAGCTTTGCTGATCATGGTGATACACGAGCCGTTTCACCATATTAAGGTGTGTGTGTGTATATATATATATATATATATATATATATATATATATATATATATATATATATATATATATATATGTATATATATATGCATATATATATATGCATATATATATATGCATATATATATATGCATATATATATATATATATATATATATATATATATATATATATATGCATATATATATATATATATATATATATATATATGCATATATATATATATATATATATATATATGCATATATATATAGATATATATATATATGCATATATATATATATATATATGCATATATATATATAGATATATATATATATGCATATATATATATATATATATATATATATATATATATATATATATATATATTGTATAGTGTGTATGCGTGTTTGTAACTCCATGCCACACATTATTTTGAAATCCAGATTTCAAAAGATAATCGTCTCACTTTATTAAACACTTGAGTAATCATTGTTCTTTCTCCGTGTATTTAATTTTTTTCGTATCTCTTTCATTTTCATCCCACTTCCCTTCTTCCATCATCTCTCTCCTGTTATTTAGGATTTATTTCTGTTATGATGATGGAAGGTCTAAGCTAATCAATCACCTTGACCTCAAACTTCCACAGCTTACAAAGGCCTTTCAATTCTTGTGTTTACATCTCTCTCTCTCTCTCTCTCTCTCTCTCTCTCTCTCTCTCTCTCTCTCTCTCTCCCCGCGCCTACAAGTCAATACTTAAAATTTCACTTTCCCCAAAATAAATTTTCTTTCAATCTATCAGTGTGATTAAACCACATCTACATTTCCAGGCCCCTTTCACCAATGCCAACCTTTTAACTACATCGTCGTATCAATGTATAGTATTTTTTCACCCTTGCCGGGCCCTTCCCACCATACGAAGTGCACTAAACAGTATATTCATCTAAGATTCGCTCATTTTTCCCTTATTTGCATTCATCAGCCGAAGTCATTTTCCTTAAAGACAAGTTTGTATCCCCTTTATGCATTCCAGCTTCTAATTTCTACTATTGCAATGCAATCTCGTCCAGCTCCTTTCCCTGCTTATGGTATTGCTAACCTTTGAGAAACCCTGGAAGAAATTCAAAGTGAATGATATAGGTATTTAACAGGAAATTGCATCAATGAAACACTCGATTTTTTATTTTCGTTATTATATTTTCATAATCAGAAAAAACAGTTCAATCTCAAGTAATAAGTTAAATATAAGGTACAGACAAACATTAATAACTTTACGGAAAATCTAAGCCTTCTAAGGCAAGTGTCTCATTTCTTGACCCTGACACGAAGAAAGAGTACGGACAGGCTTCGTGATACCGCTCACATCGGCCAATAGATTTTCCTTCCAATTCTGCATTTGTATACTCCGAAAGTCTTTCGTCATCATTTTCGTGTTTACGGCTTGGGCTGAAATAAGAGATTAATTATATCAGGATATGAGAGAGAGAGAGAGAGAGAGAGAGAGAGAGAGAGAGAGAGAGAGAGAGAGAGAGAGAGAGAGAGAGAGAGAGAGGGTGTCATGCAATGCTTTAAAGCTTCCTAAATTGTTATCTGAATAAATAGAAATAGATTAAGATGGACAATCAAACTACAGCCGTCAGTCATTACTGCCTAACAAAGCATTTCAAGGTTAGAATTACAATAATATTTTCAGATCAAAATTTACCAGCGAAATACAAATTGAACTTTTCAATGCTTAGAATTCGGTCTTCGTAACATATTAGCATAGACTGCAAAGAAATTTGAACGATTTCAAAAACAATCGACGGATTATAACTTGTGTAAAATATGTAGTGAATTTGCACTGCGTAATCATATAATCATTCATTAATAACAAACTCCTGTTTATCTTACCTGAAGAAAACTTCAAGAAATTCCCCTATCAAGCCATGATGCTCCAAAG
>NC_090762.1:50671704-50794204 GCF_036898095.1 Palaemon carinicauda | reverse complement strand
GATATATAAGCAGAAACAAAACACCAATTAACTTTTTAACTTACTCTTCTTCGTCTATGGTATTTGCGTGACTGTAAACAATCACGAGAGACAAAAGTTTGATTATCAGCCAGGATTGCACAAGCTTCCCCATTTTTCTGTAAAAGAAACAAAAGGAAAAATGAGAGAAAGGGAATTTCCTTACATACTTACATGTCATATTGATATTTTCTTGATTTCTCTTACGAATTCCTATTTTGATCATTTGATTCACAGGCTTAAAGTGGATTATGCTTCGGAAGACAAGTTGAAATATAAATGCAACAGATACTGTTGAATTATATTTACCAGAAACAACCAAATTATATTACACACACATTACATACACACACACACACATATATATATATACATATATATATATATATATATATATATATATATATATATGCCTATATATATACAATATATATATATATATATACTGTATATACAATATATATATATACAATATATATATATATATATATATATATATATATATATATATATATATATATATACAATATATATATATATATTATATATATATATATATATATAATTTGTGTATGTATGTATGTACTGTATGTATGTATGTATGCACAAAGTAGTTACATAATATTTTTCGATTGTTTCATATAATACGTAACTATCTTTATGGAAACAGCTGTAACAAGTCGTGTTAAATTATCCAGACTGCGAATTTTGAGTGATAGAAATTATCCACGATAGTCTTATCAGTGCCCCATAAAAACAGTGTTTAGAAGTTATTTCACAGATAAAATCAGAGGCGTTCAATCAAAAGAATATGATTATTTATAAAGAAATTGGCGTGCTTCGACATTGAAATTTTATTACTCTCTCAAACTTACTAATGATTATGATAATCAACTTAACTTTAACAAAGTAATGTCACCTTAGTAATCCAAAAGACAAACCGAGTATTTTTGAGAACCGAAGAACTGGGCAACCTACCTGATTGTAGAAAGGATCACTGCAGACTATAACTTCAGAGGTAGATCGTCTCTTTATATAACCCTTGTGACCGACGTAAATGGACAGTGTGACCTGTTACCAACTATCTTCTATAGTACGTTTTTTTTTTTTTACACTTTTCTTATTTCTGTTACGGCTTGGATGGAAAGGTTTTTATGAAAATGCTTATCATGTAAGATACTGGAAGTTAGTATATGATTTGCATAAAATGTGTGAAAAAAAAACAAATGTCAAATACTTCTTTATCAGATATGCACTGTTTTTTGTGATTTTAGCAAAATGTCTTGAATAATAAATTAAAATTATGGTAAT
This sequence comes from Palaemon carinicauda, assembly GCF_036898095.1. Taxonomy (NCBI): domain Eukaryota; kingdom Metazoa; phylum Arthropoda; class Malacostraca; order Decapoda; family Palaemonidae; genus Palaemon; species Palaemon carinicauda. The sequence continues at coordinate 50,792,875 of NC_090762.1, read as the reverse complement.
AATTGTCATCGTTACTGTCATGCTTATATCAATGATAGCAATAACAATAATGATAATAGTCATAGTAAATTATGATGTCTTTAACGTCATTACCGTTTCGAGAAGGTCGCCGTCCTGCGTAGGACAAGTGAGAATAACTTCAGTCTGGTCACGCGTATGATGTGTTTCCATTTAAGACAGTACCGTAATAGTGACCCAGAGAGATTACTTGAACTGCATCGGACACTTTGCCCCATGCGAACATATACTTAAAAGTCCACTCTCCTTTACCGACGTCACCAGTGAAATATTCATTTTGTGATGATATCTTTTGCGCAGTCTCATCCTGTTTTACAAGAGGTTTTAATCATACGAACCCGGTTTTCGTTGATAACCGTTAAGTTACGAGTACGGTACGGTATAATCTGTTATATCTGCCCAGCGCTTTAATGAATAGAATTGACTTTATTTGGAACATTTATATAAGTGTATGCTATTAACGCTTGCTCTAGTATTTGAAAAATGCTTAACGCCTGAACAAGATGCATAATCGAAAAGTAATGGGCAAAAAAGAAAAAAAGGTTCATTTTATGAATAAAATACAGAAGCAATTTCTTTACACTTTTTCCCTAAATCAAGTGAAACAAGAATATGTATTTTTCAAATAATATGTATCACGTGATGAAGATTTGACAGCGAAAATGTCAAAGTACGGGATTTCTGCGAGTCGAAGATCTTTGGCCCTTTGGGTTTTCTTTAGTATCTTTGCAGGAACTCCACATAGTCATTCGGTCACGATCTGGCATATGCGAGTATAGTAATTACGGTGATGTCGCCAAGTAAGATCCTCACAAATCGTGGAGACTATTTTCGCGTTTAGAGTGTGGTTGTATTAAAAGTCTCTCTCTATCTCTCTCTCTCTCTCTCTCTCTCTCTCTCTCTCTCTCTCTCTCTCTCTCTGAAATATTACCTTTTTTTTTTGTAAAGGCGCAACCGAATACAAAAAATGTTTAGTGTCGGAATTTCACAAATAGAGGGGGGCATTTGTTTAATTAGATTAACACTGTTATAATATAATTGAAATTGCAGTGTCTGAATGGGTGGCAAAATATCTCATAGGGATACATCAACTTTTTTTTTTTTTTTTTTTTAGGTGTATATACGATTTGAGTTTGATGTTGGAGCTTGGACAAGAGTACAATGCAAAACATCCCACGTTATATTCCAATCTTTGTTTATTTGTTTAGAATCTACTGCGGGTATGATCAATTGGGTCACGTATGTTTTGTCCTTAGAATAGGTGTATGTTTGTTCCTTCTCCAAATATGTCTACGAGTTCGTCTAGAACCGTTATATACGCCAATACTGGAAAACTATGTTCAATAATTTGAGGAGTGGGTGTTTCACAAAAAAAAAAAAAAAAAAAAAAAAAGTGCATTAATACAAGATTAAATCTTGGGACATTATCTTGGAAATAGGAGAGATTCTTAATATTCGGCTATGAAGAAATAATGTCAGCGATGAAAACTAATGTCTGCCAAAAAGAAAGAAAGAAAAGATTGTTAGTGACGTTTTGTTACAACGATTCCTTGGAAAGAAATGAAACTGCTTATAGATTTTCCATACTTATAATCTTTACAATTTTATCACCAATATAGTTCTTCATTTAAGACTGGGAATGGATCCATCTTCGTTGATATGTAAATATTTTATGACGATTAACGTTTTCGTTTCTTATCATCTCCTGAATGATAATTTTCATTTTAGACAATTTCTCCTGACAATTCTTCCTTGACGAATATAATTGAAGTGGCCAGATTTTCTCCTACTGCTTGAATCAACGTTTAAATTCATGCCAGTCTCAGTGAGCCCATTTGAATGAAGCTGAGAAGTGTAGGCCTACACATCGAAGTCAAATTATTTGTCAAGTTCATTGCTTATAGAATTTTTCCAAGGTTATCCGAGTATTGCCTGCGTTTGCATTTTATGTTATGAGAATTGTAGTGTGATTGTATTTTTTTTAATATGATATTTTTCCCATTTAGTAGGCCATAACCTACCTAATTAAAGCAAACATTTAGAATCTTTACTTCATCTAATATATGTTATGTTTTCTGTATTAGAGAATAACACATTTTTGAAGGACATTGAATAGAGTCGTGATGTGTTAACGCAGATTAACTTTTAATGTAGTCCAGCTTAATTCCCTTTCAACCCAATAATGAACATGTATAAACTGTTTTGCTTCTGTAATCAAGAAATCAGATTTCTAACCTTCATTAAACACCCGATTTTACTTTGGCATACGTTGGTAATATATAGATTCAATAACCGGTTGATACTTATTAATTGATAAGTTTTTCATCATCTTCCAAACTCATGTAGGATTTTATTTTTCCTCTTAGTAAAGAAGCCACAAGCAAAACATTTCGATTTACTATACGTCATCTATATTATTATTATTATTATTATTATTATTAGCTAAGCTACAACCCTAGTTGGATAAGCAGGATGCTACAAGGCCAGGGGCTCCAACAGGGAAAATAGCCCAGTGAGGAAAGGAAACAGGGAAAAATAAAATATTAAAAACAGTAACATTAAAATAAATATCTCCTATATATAAAAAAGAGGTAGAGAAATAAGATAGAATAGTGTGCACAAGTGTACCCTCAAGCAAGAGAACTCTAACCCAAGACAGTGGAAGACCATTGTTCAGAGGCTATGGCACTACCCAAGACTAGAGAACAATGGTTTGATTTTGGAGTGTCCTCCTAGAAGAGCTGCTTACCATATCTAAAGAGTCTCTTATACCCTTAATAGGAGGAAAATAGCCACTGAACAATTACAGTCAAGTAACCGCTTGGGTGAAGAAGAATTGTTTGGTAATCTCAGTGTTGTCAGGTGTATGATAGAAGAGAATATGTAAAGAATAGGCCAGACTATTTGGTGTGTGTATGTAGGCAAAGGGAAAATGATCCAATGTAATACTCTCTGGCCAGTCATACGACCCCATAACTTTCTAGCGGTGGTCTCTCAGCGGGTGGCTGGTGCCCTGGCCAACCTACTGTTACATAGAATTGAATGATTAAATCGCCATATATTTTATTTACTGTTTAAAAATCCTAAGTTTTAATTTTGTCCGAAGCCACCAAATCTTTTGTTTTATTGTGTAGGATCGAATATCCTCACTGTATAATTTCTAATTCATTCACACAAGTAAAATTGTAAGGTTCTTTCATTCTGTAAGAATATTTGGATCTAACAAAGGTTTTCGAAGTATTTACATGTGCTAGTAATTATTTACAACACCACGCTCTCCATTTACTCAAAAATAATGCAATCCTGCAGTTCTCATCTTCAAAATATACTAAAAATAAATTAAACATTGAGTGATTACTCAAAAGTGTCACTATTTGTAAATTCCATATTTTATGGACACTTTTGAGTAATTAATCAATTTTTAATTAAGTACATTTTAAATATATAGTATATCAAATGCACACTGGCATCACGAACTTCTGATTATGTACGCTGGCATCACGAATTCTGTTTGGGTGACTATGTTGACATGTCATTTCCAAGTTGTTTAGTCAGGAAACCGAGCTAATTTCTTTTTATAACCCCTTCCCCCTTCCTCAACATATCTTGCTAATTATTGCTTTCCCAGAATTTAAATAACCACATAATTACTGTGCAAGAAGATGAGAACTGCAGGATTGCATTTTTTTGGAGTAAATGGAGAGCATGGTGTTGTAAACAATTACTCAAGTGCTTATAAGAACTTTAATGTATTTATAAAAAACTTATTAATGTCATTAGCATAAACACTTCGTAGAAAAACAAATTCTTATGTACTCAAAGGACGTTAACCTGCCCTAACTTTAGGGTAACATCTAACGGCATAAATGTGATGTGTGATACCTTGCATGTTAAAGAAGAAGAATATACAATATTTACATTCTGGATTCTGGAGACATGTTCGAAACTTCGTGTTCGTTTTAATACTGTCAATTTAAATATGCTAGTTAGAACTAGTTAACTTATATATTTGAACCAAAATTTAGCCGTTATTGATGTTTTATATGTTTTCTACCGTAAAGCTACTTATTAATTAAATTTTTTGTTACCTACAAAAAAGTGAAAGATTATCTATGGGTAAAACCAAAGTTTTTTTTCAGAGTTCCGAACAAAATTTTCAGATAACACTGTGAGGATTTCACAGGCTAATGTTATAAGAAGTTAGGATTATACATCGCTAATTTGACTACGGCCTTTAACCAAGTGTCAATGTAAAGTGAGGTATATTTTTGCTGGTGCTTACTGAAATAGGCCAATAAGCGTTTCCTGAAGGCTTTCAGAGCGAATGGATGAAAAACTGATCAATAAGACCCTTTTGTATCCTGGGAAAGGGACAGCAGACTATGCCAATGGAACAAAGGTTAGAGTTCACTAAATGATTATTGCTTGTAGAATGATTGGTATTATTGTTAATTTGTTCTCATCATTTATTCATTTCAATATTTCCTTTCCTCACTGGGCTATTTTTCCCTGTTGGAGCCTTTGGGCTTATAGCATCTTGCTTTTCCAACTAGGGTGGTAGCTTGGCTAATAATAATAATAATAATAATAATAATAATAATACCCAAGTTAATCTCGCGTCGGGTTTCAAGTCATGGACTAACTTAATCAACTTCAAGGAGCCATTGTGCATCAGCGGCCAATTCCTAATACGTGCAAAGAAATTGGACACGAACTAACCTAACTGGGGGCTGACTCCCCCTGCGACCTCCCCTCTTACACTGCCGTATTCTTGGCCGGCTGTCATCATGCATACAGGTGGCCGCTATCTAATTTGGAGCCTTTGTATATCAGCGGCCAGTTCCTCATGCATTGACTAAAAATGGACCTAAACTTTCCCCTCTAACCTAACCTATAATCTGTGTCCTTACATACATACCTAACAGGGTAGCTAACGACCCCCTGCGACCCCCTTACACTACCGTATTCTAAGTTAGCCATAATAATACATACAGGTGACTGCTATCCTATGTACACCCCTCAAATTTCTTGATTAAACTGCATTTAGTATGGTAGGGTAGCAGGTTATTGCCTTAATCGTTACAGTAATGCACGGGCTCTTGAACCTACCGTAGTGTTATATCAGGCTGTCATGTTCTAAATACATATATTACGTTCCATAACTCTACATTCATAAAATTAGTGGAGACCCTAATGGGGATATGATTTTCCTGCAGGTTAAATTTGCATCAGCTGCACTATCCAGTTGTGATCAGTAAGTATTTTCTGAAGGTTAATATTCTTGATGAAGAAAGGGAGCCTTTGTTATTCGTTTGGACAGACCAACTGTAAAATTTAAAAGTTATGACAGGAAAACCGCACTTTAAAAGGGAAACAAACTCAAGAACACCGACTAACCTAACTTGGGAGCTGCATCCTTACCTATTTACATACCTTGGGCTACACCCCCCTGCAACCCCCCTTAGACTGCCATATCCTTTGCTTACCCTAAGGCTAAGTGTCGAGTCTGGTTTTGCTACCCAACTGGCTTCACTCCCAGGAAGATGTAACTGATTCAAATTTCTTAAAATGTAAAACCAGCTTCATATGATATTTCAGACCAAGATAAACAACAACTTCCTCATAATTAGAAATTGGTTTGACAAGTAATGAGAAAGTTTACACCTGTTCCAATGAACTACATGTGCATTTATTTGTATTTCGGGAGCCTATGTAGTTGGTTGGGACAGATCATGTTAAACCTGTAGTTTAAGTATGGGTGAATATTTACCTTAGCATAATATTCCTAATGAAGAAAATCATAAGTCTTCCTTGTGTATTTATAGGTACTTTGAACTGTTCTTATGCAGATAGTTTGGAGAAATTGACATTTATCAAATTTTATAGGTCTCGAAATTCCAAAAGTTATGACTGAAAAACTAATTTCAAAAGTGAAACAAACAGGAGCTGTATCCTTACCTACTGGAGAGTGGAACCCGTTGTGGAAACCCCGCCCCCTACCCCTTAGACGTCCATGTCCTTAGCTTATCCTAGGACTAAGTCTCTACCCTGTGTTTGTTTACTAACCAGCTTCAGTCCTGAAACTGGATTTTTCAGATGTGTCTCCTAGTTTAACCCATCCATATAATTTGAAAAACATTTTTGTTCCGTAACCGAAATACAAACCACGCTATTTACATAGGGGTTTACTTTTGGCGTAGCTGAAAGGACGAGCCATTAGAATTTTAACGAGGGTGTATTACCCCCGCGCTAGTTAGCAGGGGGGTTGGGGAGTGGTAGCTAGCTACCCCTCCCCCCTCACACACTGGTGAACTGCTTCACTTCACTTTTGGCTCGGACAATGAACAGACGTCTCTGTCCCGTCCTCGCATGGCAGCCATTTATGCTTTGTCTTACTTATTACTTACTTTTCTTATACTTAATATATATGTAAACATTCTTATGTTTATGTATATATTTGAGTATAGAAATTCAGTAAGTTTCCTTTTCAGTGTTTGTGCTGTGTGTGTGTGTGTGTAGGAAGTCCACTCATTGTATGAAAACTTCTCCGTGTGGTCTCAGGCCACTACGGTGACTTTTCACGAGTCGCGATCTCTCCCTTTGTCCTTCGGTCTCCCTTTGGCGGGCGCCGTGGGGAATCGTCATCGCTGAACTTTTCTTACTAATATGTTTCTCCGCTGTTCCTCCTTCCCTACGGGGAACTTGGTCTATCAGCGTGGGGAACTTGGGAGTTTTGTTTTACTACGGTCTCTCTCTCTCTCCTTGAGTTCGTTCACCCTTTTATTACTACTACGTTTTACGGTATCTTCCTTCCCGTTGCGGGTTGAGTTGCTTCTCCGTTTATTTTGTCTCAATTATTTTTTATTTAAATCTAATTGTATTTGTTAACTTTTCAGCCTCTGTGTAGAACGCTTCCCTTCAGGGTTCATTCGTTCTTACTATTAGTAACATTCTTAGTTGAATTACATATTTACAATTGTTATAATTCTGTTTTGTTACAGTTCTCCGCCTCCCCCCCTTCCCGTGGGTGTCAGTGGGGGAGGAGGGCGCATTCCTGTGTGTAATTCTTATGTTCTTTTACCGCAGGGGTTCCTCTTCGGAGTTCCCCCGGGGGAATTAATGTTAACTAATTATTTTATTTTCACAGTTAACTATCTAGTTTTTCGTTTGCCTACTGTGCCTACAAAGCAGAGCTGTCCTGTTGGGGCCTGGGGAGTCTGCCGTTGCCGCCTCCTCTACGACTTCGTCATGGGCGTGTTCCCTTCTCCTAGAAGTTCTCCCGTGACAACTGTCAGCTCCTTAGTTCATATAGAATGCTCAGGAGGTTCGCCTCCTTGGGTGGGTACTTCCCTTCCGAGGGAGGTTCCCTTCCCAGGTACTGTATGAGTTTTTTCCCCTTCAGGGGGGTTTCTTCTCTTATCTTTATTTTTTTTTTCTGGTCCTCGGGCAGTTATGCTCTTGGTTGTAACCATGCTCAAGGGGCTGAGCGGTAGCAAGGCCGGACCATGGAGTTCGTGCGATTATGCTCTTGGTGCTGAGCGGTCGCACTTGCAGCTACGCTCAAGGAGCTGAGCAACTGCAGGAGCTCCTCTTCGGAGGCTTGCTCTTTATGGTCAGCTTGCTGATCCAACGGCCCTAAGGGGCGCCTTCATCAGTTCTTCCTGTCTCTTCTACGAAGTGTTCATCTCTCTCGTTCGCGAGAGAGGACACTCATAGAGACTCCTCTTTGGAGGACTCCCCTGCTGTTGTTGCTGAAGGCTCAGTTCTCCCCTCCGAACATTTTCGAGGGGGCAGCTGAGTCCAACGGTCTCTCCTGCGAGTGTCTCTCTCCCTCGGGGGAGTTCACTAACAGAGACTCCTCTTCCGAGGACTGATGATGGTGCTCCTGTCCGTGGTCGTCTTCATCTTCAGCCGCAGAGGATCCTCCTCGACGAGAACAGACAGTTGCAGCTACTTCTCTAGACCTGTCAGCAGTTCATTCGCGATCTTCGACTCCTGCCAGATCTTCTTGTCTTCCTTCTCCGTTCCTGGTCGCAGTAGCGCTGTGGGTGCCTCCACCCCGTTTTCCAAACGAGCACCGGTCCCTTCGGGGCTAAGGGCTTATCTCACATGTGAGTAAGCCCTTTGGTGCCAGGTTCTTTTACCTGTGCAACCTCGTTCTACTGCGCGTTCGCGCGCAGTAGTTCGCAAATGTTCCTGATGTGCGCAATGCGCGCCAACGTTCGCCCTCGCGCCAACGTTCGCCCACGAACCCCGGATCTGGGCGCAAGTCTCCTGCTGTGGACCAGACTTCTGCTGAATCAACTCCTGATCGCTAACTCTTCTGAGACCTTCTGTGCGGCTACGCGCCATGCGCGCCTACAGTCTCCTGAACGCCCACGATCGCCTGCTCGCCGGCGCACATCTGATCACCCTTTCCTGATGTGCGCATTGCGCGCCAACGTTCGCCCTCGCGCCCATGATCTCCGGATCTGGGCACAAGAAGGGAGGTTTTTCTTCACTGAACTCCACGTGCACCTGCTCGCCAGCGCGCATCTGCGCCCCCTTCCTGATGTGCGCATACGCGCCATCGTTCGCCCATGATCTTCGGATCTGGGCGCAGGCAAGGAGTTATTCCTTCGCTGACGATCTCTCATACGTCTGGCCGCGTATTTCTCCTGGCCACGCAACTACGCTCCTACGATCTCCTGGTTCCTGCCTCGTCACGCAGTTCAAGAAGTTCCTACGCTAGTGCACAGGCGCTCACAGGTTCTTCTGGACTCGCAGCGCTTCCACTTCACTGCACCGCCCAGGAGATACCTAAGTTAGCGCACAGGCGCTCACAGGCATCCCTGGGCTCTCCTTACGCGCCCGCGCGATTCGTCGCCTGCGCGCAAGCGTTTTCAACGTCAACGCTTCAATCGTCGTAGGTTTCCTACGCGCCCACGCGTTAACTCTCGTGTAAGCGAGCGGTCGCTACGAGCCACCGCTCGCCAACGCGCCATCGCTCGCCAACGCGCCATCGCTCGCCAACGCGCCATCGCTCGCCAACGCGCCATCGCTCGCCAACGCGCCATCGCTCGCCAACGCGCCATCGCTCGCCAACGCGCCATCGCTCGCCAACGCGCCATCGCGCCTTCGCCCCCCTACGCGCCATCGCTCGCCAACGCGCCATCGCTCGCCTACACGCCATTGGTCCCCCAACCTCCAGCGCTCGTCCTTTCAACTGCGCTCGCCCTCACCTGCGCGCCCACGTGCACTTTCGCCTGCGCACCCACGCGCCTCATGCCTGCGCACCCACGCGCCTGCATGCCTGCGCACCCACGCGCCTGCATGCCTGCGCGCGGGCTTGCCCACGTTCACCAGCTCGCGAACCAACAATTTGCCATCGCGCGAGCGCCAGGGTGATTTCGACCACTATTCCCGTCGGGTTATCGCAACACGGACAACCTGGCGAGTCTTCTGGGGTGCGTACTTCCAGTTCACGATCTCTCCCTGTAAACGCAGAGCATGGCACATACAAGAGCAGGAAGGATCTTCAGAGAGGTCTGGGCAACATTCTTCTTCTTCCTTTCAGGCAGGCCCCATCCTCTACTCCAGGATCGTTCGATTCCCTTTCCCCTAGCGGGAGTCGCTGACACTGCGTCTGTCAGCCGTCAGCAGAGGAGGTACTTCGAGATCATGGGGGAACCTGGTTTTAGCCCTTCCTCTCCACCATTCCGTGGAAGGGTCTTCCCAGGGAGTTCTTCTCCCGAGAAGTTCTCCGCCCGAGAAGTTCTCCGCCCGGCAGGTGACATTCTCGTCTTCGGAGATCTTAAGCCAGAAGAAAGCCGCAAAGTGTGCCATGCGGGCCACTTCGTGGCTGGTTGTCTGGCTTGGATCTCTGGGCATCCTGTTGCGATCCGAGAATTTGTCCAAGGAGAGCTCCAGGAAGGTCATGGAAACTTTCCTCCTCTCGGGCACGAGCACCTTGTTTCCCGGCTCACCAAGTTTCGAACTTGTGGGCAACTCGATGTTGAAGCATTGAGATGCAGTGACCAAGAGGTTCCTCTCGGAAGTCCCAACCATGGATGTCGGCAAGCTCAGACACTCTTCCACTCTTGGAAAGACCTTGTTTTGAGCCCAAGGACAGGGAACGGACAGCTATTATTATTATTATTATTATTATTATTACTATCCAAGCTACAACCCTAATTGGAAAAGCAAGATGCTATAAGCCCAGGGGCTCCAATAGGGAAAAATAGCCCAGTGAGGAAAGGAAATAAGGAAATAAATAACTGAAGAGAACAAATTAACAATAAGTCATTCTAAAAAAAGTAATGTCAAAAGAGATATATCATATATAAACTATTAACAACGTCAACAACAAAAATGTCATATATAAACTATAAAAAGACTCATGTTCGTCTGGTCAACAAAAAAGCATTTGCTCCAACTTTGAACTTTTGAAGTTCTACTGATTCAACAACACGATTAGGAAGATCATTCCACAACTTGGTAACAGCTGGAATAAAACTTCTAGAGTACTGCGTAGTATTGCTAAGAGGTGGAGAAAGCGAATCACGGTTCGCTCCTCCATAGGCGCTTGCATCCAGACCCTACAAACCTCCAGCGCCTCAACAACAACAGCCTCGTCAGCCTAGGACATCGGAATCAGCCCCGGCAGCTAAGACAAGGTGTCTAAACAGCAGCCCCCTCCTGTCAGAGACAGAAGGGCGGGGAGTCGTTCTGGGGAGGCAATAATCCTGAGGGAGCGGCCGAGACCGCAAACACTAGGATTGTCAACCCCCCTGCATGGTCCCCAGTGGGGGGATGCCCAAGGTTGCGAACTCAGGTGGCAGCAACTCGGGGCCGATTCCTGCACGATCTCTGTGATCAGCCAAGGATATCGCGTCCCGTTCTTTACATCTCTACCTCCGCTGACAGCAAATCCAGTGTCGCTGAGCTCCTATGCCATGGGATCAGCAAAGGGGCTAGCCCTTCGGGCAGGAATCGAGACCATGCTCTAGAGGAGGCTCTCCAAAAGGTCATCGACGGCTCCCCCCCACGGCTTCTTCAGTCAACTCTTTCTTGTAAGAAAGCGTCTGAAGTCTGGAGACCTGTCTCGACCTCTCAGCCCTGATCAAGTTTGTCGAACAAACTTCGTTCAGCGTGGAACAGCAGAGCCAATCAGGCTTGTAGTGTGACCACAACTCTTTATGTGCACACTGGAGCTGAAACCGGGTACTTCCAGATCCCAATCCATCCGTCTTCCAGGAAGTACTTGAAATTCAGCCTAGACAGCAGATATACCAGTTCAAGGTACGGTGTTTCGATCTCCCCGCAGCACCGCAGGTGTCCTCCAGAATGTTCACCCTGTTATCTTCATGGCCACACAGGAGCGGCATCCGTCTCCTTCGCTTTCTGGATGACTGGCTATCCCAGGCAATCTCGGAATCGACCCTTCCTCAACACCGAGACAAGCTTCTGGGTCTTTGCCAAGATCTAGGGATCATGGCAATTCTCAGGAAGTCTTCTCTGCTCCCATCTCAACTACTGGGATATCTAGGCATGATATTAGACTCCAATCTCAAAGCCTTCCCATCAGATGGCAGGATAGCAAGGCTTAGGAAAATCGCAGAACCTTTCCTCAAACGAGGAGAACTTCCAGCCCAATCTTGGTTACGCCTCCTAGGTCACCTTTCCTCCTTGGCCAATCTAGTTCCAACGGCCGCCTCAGGATGAGATCCCTGCGTCAGCGGCCCAAGTCCCGGTGGAATCAAGACAACGATTCCCCGGACATTCTGGTCCCTTTGGGACCTGTAGAACGAATGGACCTGTAGTGATAGTTAACCTATGGAAACCTTTGCAGGGGAATGGATCTTCTCGCCCTTTCCCCTCATTTGATGCTGTTCTCGGACTCGTCAAAACTAGGGGGGTGTCCACGTTCTGAATCAGGCCTATGGTCAGAACCAGAAGGGTACCTCCACATCAATCTGCTAGGAATGAAGGCTGTAGTCTGGCCCCTCAACACTTCCAACAGACCCTGGCGAGTCACTCCGTGGACGACAACTCCACGGTAGTGCCTTTTGTTTCAGCAAGCAGGGAGGTACCTTTTCATATCAACTTTCTCATCTTACAGTGGAGATACTGAGATGAACCGAAGTCCACTCATACCCTATCGGCTCGTTTCATTCCGGACAAGGAATGTGCTCTCCGACAGTCTGAGCAGGACTTCACAGATAGAGAGTACCGAGTGGTCTTGGGCCCCCCTTGGTAGCCAACAGGTCCTGACCTTATGAACCTGTTTGTGACAGTCTTGATTTTCAAGCTGCCGCTGTACTACTCCTAGTCCCAGACCCCAAGGCACTCTGGCAAGATGCCTTTCTACACGGTGGGACAACATCGACGAACTACATCTTCCCACCGTTCTGTCTGTTGAGAAGGGGGCTCAACAAGACCAGACTATCGGTCAACCTGTCGATGACTCTGATAGCTCCGCTGCGGCATCATGCAGAGTGGTTCCTGGAACTTCTGCATCTCCTGACGGAACTCCTGAGAGAGCTTCCCCCACGACACGAGCTACTCAAACAACCACACTGCGACATCTACCACAAGCCGTAGCATCACTTCGGCTTCACGTCTGGAGACCATCCAGCATCCCCTCACAGAGAGAGGCGTTCCGCAACAAGTTGCGGAGTGGATGTCTCGACACCTGCGAAAGTCATCCGCAGGGGTCTACCAGGCGAAGTGGAGAATCTTCTGTGGTTGGTGTTGTGGGAGAGGTACCTCTCCCCTTGATGCCACTATTCCAGCAATAGCGGAGTCATTGTCTATCAGCGGGAGGAGACGCTCCTTTCGCTCTCGGCGGTGGAAGCCTATCACTCAGCCTTTAGCCTGGCCTTCAGGCTGAAAGGAATAGACATTTCCTTCTCGCTGGATCTTTCTTAGTTCATACGTAACTACGAACTTACCTGCCCCAGTCGGAAGTGAGACCTTCTCCATGGAACATAGTTCGGGCTCTTAGGGCTCTTAAGAGATCTCCTTGCGAACCATTACGCCAGGCTTCTGATCGTCACCGGTCTTGGAAGACGGTGCTCCTGCTCGCTCTGGCCTCGGCCAAGCGTGTCAGCGAACGTCATGGTCTCTCGTACAGCGTCGCCCACTCAAGAGGATAGGTGGAGGTAATGTTCAGGTTCGTCCCTGAGTTGGTTACTAGACTCAAATCTGGGAGTCCCGGACCTTCAGTCGACTCCTTCAGAATTTCGAGTCTCCGTTCTGTAACAGATGACCCAGACCTTCTCCTACTAGGCCCAGTAAGGAGTCGAAAGGGTTATCTTAAAGAACAGCTGCAGTTCGTCCTCGCGTGCAAGCCCTGTTTGGGAGCACAGGGAGGACGGAGAGGAGGGTCATCAAGAATGCCTTTTCAGTCTGGACTCAAAGGGTCATCCATCACGCCCTGAATCCAGATCCTCCTCCGTCACGTCGCCTTAGGGCACACGATGTCAGAGACATCGCAACGTCCCTGGCCTTCAAGAGAAACTACCCTGTGACGCAGGTGCTACAAGCTGGAGTCTGGAAGCGTCTAAGGACCTTCACAGCCCACTACCTGCAGGACGTGACCCACTGGAGCCTCGATACGTCTATTGGCCCTGTGGTGGCTACACAACAGCTGGTCTAACCTCAGGCTCCTTATTGGACAGAAGGTTGAGGGCATTGTTACCCGGTTTTAGAGTGCATTAATGAAAGAAGTATGTCTGGCCCTTACTTCTTTCTTCATCCTCCCCTCTCTTGGGGAAAGCAGCATCCTGGGTTCTCTGCATAGCTGACCTCAAACCTCTGCAGGTAAACCATGCTTCCTTGTGTTCCTAGTATTGAGTTAATACTGTCGCGTCCCCCATACCTTGACGAGGTGGTATTGGGAACGTCCTAGCCTAGAATTCCAGCTAAAGGACTTCAGGTCGACTTCCTAGGACAAGTCACACTTCTTCCCTCCACACACAAGCTTATGTAGGCCGCACGTTTCTTGTGTAGCAAAAACTTGCGAGGTGCAGGGACTCTTTTTCTTGAGTGCTGCTCACTCGGATTCTGAGTCCCCGGGTAAGCCAAAGCCAGTAAGTCTGGGGACTTTCCACCCTACCTAAGGGTAAGTCACCCTATGTAAATAGCGTGGTTTGTATTTCGGTTACGGAACAAATGACAAATTCAGAGATAATTTGTATTTTTCCTAACCATACAAACCTTAGCTATTTACACATATTTGTCCGCCAGCCCTGTCCCCCAAGGCAAGTCTTACCTCTAAGTGAAGTGAAGCAGTTCACCGGTGTGTGAAGGGGGAGGGGTAGCTAGCTACCACTCCCCTACCCCCCTGCTAACTAGTTAAAATTCTAATGGCTCGTCATTTCAGCTACGCCGAAAGTAAACCCCTATGTAAATAACTAAGGTTTGTATGGTTAGGAAAAATACAAATTATCTCCGAATTTGTCATATTTCCTATGTTTGATTACTTAAAAACTGTTCAAAATACCTGTAAATACAACATTAACTTTTCATTTCCTATAAAAAAGGAAAATGTTCACTTGTTTTGGATGCTGTTAATATGTACATCTTTCTTAAATACAGATTCAAGAAATTACTTCCAAATGTGTGACCTGGGCGGGGGGGGGGAGGAACTTTATTTAATGGGGTGGAGCTTGTATAGGTACTGTGTAGGTAGAAGATTGCCCAAGAGAAAGTCGCATGACAGAAAAAATTATAATTGGATTACTAATGGGTACCAGAACTAATACTGTCATACAGGAAATGGGAAATCAAAATTTGGATAGGATAACTAACATTCGGGAATTTTAAGAACTCCTGAGGGACTTCTGTTATGGCAACCAAAACAAAAGCAATGAAATTGGCATTTCTACAAAACTAGGTATATGAATTATCCTTAACTGCTGAATTAGGTAATGGGGTTCTAAATAGTGTTATATTCAATTATGTTGGTGAAAGTCAGTTTACGAATATTGTGTAAAACTATATAGGTTACCATAGGCCAAGCATTAAGGCCTAGGATACTGTGTCCTAGCTCATTGAAGATGTGACTTTAATTGACCTATAACGCCATGTTTTTACCCATTGAAAAATTAACCGTGGGAACTCTGAATGGTTCATCATTAATGTATAATATATTGACCAAATGATAGTCAGGACAATATCTATAGTAGATCAAGTATTATTTGTATGCTTTGCCATATCAGGCTTATTAAGGTAGGGCCTATACTGATATCTATTCTTTACAGTATTTTTTGTTTTTCATCATTATTCTTTGTGTAAAACACTGGGTTTTCCCATTTACTGAACGGTACTTAGCTCATTCACCAGAGGTTACTGTTGCTGATAGCACCAAGTTTTTTTTTTTTTTTAGCATAAGGCACAATGTGGGCATTACTTAAAGCTTATATAACATTCCTTCGGCCTCAAACTTGCTTGCTTTGTATCCAGTAAAATTATATAGTACAATAACTGTTGTTGTTTTGAACCTATTTTTTAAACAGTAACTTGCAGAAACTATTAGTTTTTTAATTATGATGGGTTAACATCCATAACTAAAATTGCTATGGATTTCCATTAGTTATTATTACCAAACAGATTTGAAACACCTTGAAATACACCATATACCAGCTGTATTTTATGCTATTGATACTGCTTTTACACTTGTTAATTTCTACCAGTTATCGTCGTCAACACTTGAAGCTTTTGTTGAGCAGGCCTTCCGGATGCATAAAAAACGTGATCTTTCCATCCCATTTTATAGAGATGTTCAAAGCTATGTTAGTAGGACTAAAACAACCCAGCAGTGGGCTTCATTGCACAAATTTCTTAAATATAATCCAAGTTTATTCCTACCTGAATACAAACCCTCGTCCTTTAGTAGGAGCATGTTTTCAGTAATGAAGTGTTGGTAGTTACTGTCTGTGGGAGCCCCCTTACTCCAGCCAGTACACTGAGTGGCCACTTTGTTTTCAGCAGCCTGGGAACACAGACATACTTCCAGCACTGTCAATTTATGGAAAATGAAAAGTTTTGTAGCTTTCCAAAAAACTGTAGCATACGTCTATTAAGATATCTGGATGACTGGCTGATTCTAGCAAACTCTGCAGCAACCCTTCTTCACCACCGAGACGAGCTTCTAAGGTTTTGCCAAGATCTGGGGATCATGGTAAACCTCAAGAAGTCTCAATTGCTCCCATAACATACTGGTTTATCTGGGCATGTTAACAGACACCGAAAGACACAAAGCATTTCCATCAGATGAATGAATTCAGAGGCTTAGGGAGGTAGCACAGCCCTTCCTCAGACAAGAAAAGCTCCCAACCCAGAGCTGGTTGCGATTTCTCAACCATCTATCCTCTCTGGCCTGTCTAATTCCCTACGGACGCCTCATGATGAGATCCCTTCAGTGGTGTCTCAAGTCCCAGTGGAATCAATCGACTGATTCCTGGGAACTCTTAGTCTGCATAGGACCATAGGAACAGTGGATCTCAGATGGTGGTTGACAGATCAAAACTTCTGCAAAGGGGTCGATCTTCTTGTCCCTCCCTCGGAATTGATGCTCTTCGGATACATCAAAAGAAGGGTGGGGGCCCCATATGCTGCACCACACCACCTCCAGCCAATGGTCCGAATCAGAAAGGTATCAGCACATAAATCTCTTAGAGATGTGGGCACCCTTCCTCGCCCTCCAACAGTTCTACCAGTTCCTGGCAGGACACTCTGTGGTATTAATGAGTGACAATACCACAATAGTAGCTTACCTAAACAAACAGCAACTGTGCCATCTAGCAGTAGAGATACTCCAATGGGCAGAAGACAGCTCGGTGACCCTATCTGCATGCTTCATTCCAGGCAAATGAAATGTGCTAGCAGACAATCTGAGCAGAGCGACTCAGATAGTGGGCCCTGAGTGGTCTTTGAATCATCTAGTAGCCAACAAAGTCCTGACTTTGTGGGGTTCTCCGACCGTGGACCTGTTCACAACGGCCCTGTACTTCAGGCTTCCACTGTACTGTTCCCTAGCCCCGGATCCCCAAGTTCTTTGGCAAGATGTATTCCAACAATGGTGGAAAAACATAGACGTGTACATGTTTCCCCTGTTTTGTCTGATGAGAAAAGTCCTCAACTAAGTCAAAGTAAGAACTTACTAATGACTCGAATAGCTCTGCTATGGCATCAAATGGTTCCTGGACCTTCTGCAGCTCCTCACAAAGATCTCAGGGAACTCCCTCAAGGACATGATCTGCTCAAACAACCACATGCCAACATCTATCACAAAGCTGCAGCTTTGCTTCGACTTCATGCCTGGAGATTGTCCAGCACCTCCTCAGACAGAGAGGCTTTGCGCAACGAGTTGCAAAAAGAATGGCTGGTGTGGTTGGTGTCATGGAAGGGATATCAATCCCCTTGATGCCTCTATTCCAGCAATTGTGGAGTTCCTTGTACATCTTCAGGAAGAAATGCTTCTCTTGGTTTCGGCTGTCAAAGGCTGCTGCTCAGCATTGAGTCTAGCCTTTAAACTGAAAGGAGTAGATATTTCCTTCTCACTAAAACTTTCCTTACTCATACAAAGCTTTGAGATTTCTTGTCCATAGTTGGAACTTAGACCTCCTACTTGGAACGTGGTTTGGGTACGTCAGTTCTTGAAGTGCCCTCCTTACGAACCATTACGCCAGGCAACAGGTCGCCACCTCACATGGAAGATGGTATTCCTACTTGCTTTGGCCTCGGCCAAAAGAGTAAGCAACGTCTCCCATTCAAGAAGATGGGGAGAAGTAAACCTCAACTTCGTCCCCGAGTTCATTGCCAAGACTTAAAATCCGGGTGTGTTAGACCCTAGGTTCAGCCCATTTCAGATAGAGAGTCTATGTTCTGTAACCGAAGACCCAGACTAACTGCTACTTTGCCTAGTGAGGAGTCTGAGGTGTTACCGAAAGAGAACAGCAGCAGCTCCCCCCTCATGCATCGGCACTATTTGTCAGCACTGGGAAGGTCAAGAGGAGGGTCACGAGGAATACCATCTAGATCCAAAAGGAAATTGAGTTTGCAGTCAGCTCTGACCCTCCTCCTACCAAACGACCTAGAGCTCATGACATCAGGGGCATTGCAAAATCCATGGCGTTCAAGAAAAACTACTGTGTCACTGGTACTGCAAGCGGACGTATAGTAGCGTCAGATGACCTTCACCGCCCACTACCTACAGGATGTAACCCACAGGAACATGGATGCATTTTCCATTGGTCCTGTGGTGGCTGTACAGCAAGTGGTCTAAAAAACTTTCAAGTTCCTTTATGGACAAGTAGCAGAGGGTTGAGGACTGAGGTTACCCAGATTAGTCTAGGGTGATTGAGTAAGAAGGACTGACTCTCTGCTTCCTTTCACCTTCTTCCCCCCCCCCCCCCCCCCTGGGGAACACAGCACCTGTGTACTCAGCACAGCTGACCTCAAACCCCTGCAGGTAAAGACTCCTTTCAATGTGTATCCTAAGTACAGTCAGACCTCTCTTCACGAAAGACTCTGCTTACGAAATTTTCAAGCTACGAAACGAGATGCGAATATTTTTATGACTCGCTTTACGAAAAATGTTTCACTTCAAGAAAAGAGATTTGCCAGCCAGTCCGAGAATAAATTAGTCACCCATCACAGAGTTGAAGAAAATGGGTTCATACAGAAAATGTAGCTGTAGTCTATAATAGGGGTAACTATAATAGTACAGTATTGTACTGTATGTATTGTATTATTTTCCAGTTATCATTACATTATATTGTAATAACTACTTAATTTACAGGTATTAACATTTAGTTTAGGTATATTGAATGGTTCAAATGTATTTGGCTGTACAGTATTTCATTGTGGTTATACTGTAGCTTTATAATGAGATGTACAGTAATGTGGTGTTTTGTAGGGTTTGGAACATATTAGGCAATTTGCATGTGAAATATGACTCACAACACGAAAAAATCACTTTACGAAAGCCACTCCTGAACGAATTAATTTAATGTTGTGAGGCATTACTGTATAGAAATAACACTTGTTGCGTTACCCCAATACCCCTACGTGTGAAACTTTTGAGGTAAAGTCTTAGGACTCTCGTATCTTTACAATTCTAGTTCCTATGTTAAAAGATCAGCCGCATTGCTAGTATCATGAACACACAGCTTCTGCAGGCCGCTAACAGTGCATAGCACAAGATTTTAGCGAGGGCAGGGTTCCTACTACTTTTGATCTCATATTGAAGTACAGTAGAGAGATCCCCGGGTCAAATGCCAAGTGCCAAGGCCAGTTGGCGAGGAATTTCACCCTCCTAAGAGGTGAGTTACCCCTAATAAATAGTGTAAGGTTTGTATTTGTATTGGAACAAAGGACAAAATTGTAAGTAATTTGAATTTTTCCTAACATACAAAGCGAGAGCTATTTATACAAATTGGGCCACCAGCCCTGTCCCCTTGTAATTCCTGTCAGAAAGCAAAGTGGTTGCTCAGCCCTTGTGTGTGAGTGAGCGCAGTAGCTGACTACCCCGATCCCCCCCCCCACCCGCTAACTAGCGGTTGGAGTGGTTATCTCTTAAATTATCATGGCTCGCCTTTCAGCCAAAAGTGTACCGATAATAAATAGCTCCAGGTTTTTATGTTAGGAAAAAATACAAATTACTTACAAATTTGTCATATATTTTCTTCTCTTCCACTTTTCCATTTTTTCGGATCACTTTTACCTTGGCTTGCTAATAGCCTCTTCAAAAATTACAATTCAAGGAAGCTTGTTTCTGCCTACAGTACTTTTTATAATGTTCATGAAATGACTTTGGCAAATGTTGTTAACCTGCGCAAGAAAACGACCTGTGTGAATCTTTTTGGGTTGCTTCTTTTCGATGAAATCATTCTGTTCATGATAATAAAGGGATTTTGACGAAGGAAAAATCTATTTCTGGGAAGAGACCTGTGACGCCCGGTGAAAAGGGTCCTTCTTTATACTTTTCTAATATAAATCTTCCAAATATACCAGAGAAAGATAAAAGCATGGAATGCAGAGGTTACTACCCTCGCGCGATCACCTTGTGGGTGTCGTGTATACAACAGGGGCGTGTGAAAACCACTATTCACAGGCTGTCTTCCATTTAGATAATCCCTTCATCAAAGGGGAGGGCCGTGACAGGCCTTAGAGAACACAGTTGGACTACCCCACCGACACCTACTACGCGCGCCCTCCAGGTCATCCTTCTGTTTTGGACTTGCCCGCTAAGTCGTTAATTGTTTTGTTCGGTGTTTTTCGCAAGTGATTGTCGTTAATTCAACATGACTGACGTTGCTACTTCACCTTTACCAATGTTAAGTACCTTAGTTTGTTTTGACAGTTTATTTCAGTACTGGGCATTTGTTCTTTTTCCAGTATTGTGGATTTTAGTTTTGGAAGCGGTTGGCCTGCCTCGGTATCGGCAGCCATTTTGGTTTTGTTCGCTTCGGTAGTTTTTCAAGTTAATATTGCCCATCTGGTACTCTGTCATCTAGGTTATATCACTTACGTTTTATGACCAATATTATTATCATTATTTATTATTGGTTTTTACTATGGTATTTATTTGCTAGATAACATCTTAATTTCTGCCATTGTCGTAGTCATGTTTGCCGCCAGAAAACTGTTCTTGAATGACGTTTAGTTGCATGGCCTCCAATTCCTTCAGGTCGTTCGTCGTAAACTCTTCTTGGAGCTCCTCAAGAAGATCATTAATGTCATCCTCATAGACGACTAGCTTCAAGGACCTCCTAAGTGAAACGATTTCCGCAACCTCAGGTTGCAAAACAGGTTTAGGATCGTCAACTGTTTTGGCTTCAGCTAGGCCTACGTCAAATCCCTTGAAATTTTGTGAGGAGATGGAATCAGGCTACAGCTTCTTCCTTGAAGAGTTCAAGGTGCACCTCGAAACCTGCCAAGCTTGATCGATGAGTCTGAGGCCTATCACAATATCGAAATGCTCCTTCCAAAATTCACGAAGGGTTAAAGTTTGTGCTGTGAGCTTTTGAAGTTGGAAATCAGTTGCTGGTCCATGGGCTGGAGGAGAAGGCTGGTGTTGGGTGGAAGGTAGAGAGCCTTTATAAATGAATATTCTAGAAGTATATTGTCCTCGAGGCCAGGAGGGTAATCGGGGGCATTATCCAACACCAGCAGACATTTCAGAGGTAGTTGGTTCTCTAACAAATTATTCTTCAGTCAGGCCAAAACAGATATATCCCTTTCGCATTAGTTCTCCACATCACCAGCAGCCTCTCCTTTAGCACTTTGTGGGACTTGAAGACTCTAGGAGTCTGAATGATACTCCAGTATGGGCTTGACCTTACTATCCCCACTGGCGTTGGCACCGAGTGCAAGGGTAAGCCTGTCCTTCATAGACATGGCCGGGCTTCCTTCTGCTTAAGGATGGTACCTATCATTGACAGATTTCGGCCCTACTCCTTAGCGATCATACTCAACCCCATGCCAGCCTCATATTTCTTGATTATCTCCAGCTTTGTCTTCATAGAAAGCATGCTCTTCTTCTTTCCTTGAACATCATTAACATTCTTGGGATCCATGGCTATTGAATTACGGGTTGGATAAAGCAACACAAAAACTATAAGTACGAAATCAAAATCACCAACACGAATTCAATCTGAATGATAGCATTACCGAAACAAAATGATCGAGGGACTCCCATACGAAGAGGCATGATGGGAAAGATGCTGACCAATAGGAGAGCAAGATCTTGCGGCAGTAACTAACATCAGGGTAGAGAGAGATAGCCAATGGGAGTACAGAGCAATGGCGGCAAGTCTATGTTTGTGCTGTGCATGAATTTTAGAATTATTTCTTTTCGTATCCTCGGGGTTTTTTCGTAATACGAGGCGAAAAAGTCTTCATGTGTGAGTTTTTCAAATACAGAAATTTTTGTATCCTAAGGTATTACTGTATATTCATAATAGTTCAAAAACAATTTTACTGGAAACAAAACTTATTGATTTAGGACTCTATTACAATACATTTAAAATTTGTGACCTAACCAAACTTAGTCATGGTTATGGGAAATATACATTTTTTGACAGTTACACCAACCCTGACTTACTTCAGTTTTCCTCACATATGATGTCTCATTCCTCAGCCTTCAACTATCCCAATGTTGGAATCCAAAATAACAAATAGTGATTGATATACTCATAACTTCAGGTAAAGAAAGAAACTTCTATACTTCAATCAATGGGAGATTTGTAGTTCTTCTGAGTCCCAAAATTCTGTCTTGTGACATACGCTGTGATTCAACAATCTACTGGCATGCAATATTAATCTCTAGCAGCACTGAAGATAGGCTAAGCTGGTGACTCCAATTACAAGCTGGGTGCCTTTTAACCATTTGATAACCTCTCATAACAGCTGGTATTTGCTGATTAATGACATTCTATGATGCAGACCAGAGACAGAATCTGTAGACTCAGAAGACAAAAAAAATCCTAAAAAATCAGTCGAGGATTCAGGGAATAGCTCTAGTTGAGAAGACCCAAACAGAGGTGTACAAGCCACGTGATGTTCATATCACTTCACCCTGGCAAAGCTCTCTAGATTGTAGAAGGCGGCCCTGCCTCGTACGAGCCGGCTGCATTGGTGACAAATTATTTACTTTGATCTCTTGCTATTACTATAGTTCATGTAATTGTATCTTGAGAAGAAAGAGGCAGACCTCTTACCTTCACGAAGACTTGCTCCCACCTAAGATAACCTCCCCATATAAATGTCTCGAAAGTTTGTATCTGCTTAGGAATAAACTACAACCTTTTTACTATATAATTTGTACTATTCCTAGCTTTACAAACTTGAGTGATTTACCAAAGGTCCTGCCTCATCCACCCCGTAAGTCTTTGACCAGAAGAGTGTTGTGAGTAAATGCTTGATACAAGCTTTGCACATCATGTACTGTAGTTGCCTAGCATTGTAACATGACGTAATCTACCAGTTTATTTTTTATTGCCTGGCCGTAGAAAACAAAACCAGAATTAACTCCATATAAATAACTTATGCTTGTATAGCTAGGAAAAATACAAATTATATAAAACTTGTACAGTATTTTTAAGTTTTCGATGTTTATCAATCATTCAAGTTGCTTATATACTGTACCACATTATACTGCTTGCATTATTATGATTGACCTGTCATTTCTAGAGTATTGTTACTTTTTGTAGAACTTTAATAAAAATGTAGCTGAAGGAATACAATTTCCCTTAGTTACTGTCAGTCATTTACTTTATATTCTTAGGAAGAAGGCAATATTTATATATACAGTAGTCTTGACTGATTACCCATTTGTTCCGTAACCGAAATACAAACCACGCTATTTACATTGGGTTTACCTTTCGGCGTAGCTGAAATGACGAGCCAATAGTTTTTAACGAGGGTTAACTACCCCTGCGCTAGTTAGCGGCGGTAGGGGAAGGGATAGCTTGCTACCCCTCCCCCCCACACACCGGTGTTTTGCTTCACTTCACTTTTGGCTCCGGCGATGAACAGACGTGTCTGTCCATCGTCCTCGTTGACAGCCTTAATCTTTTTCTGCTTTTTCTTTCAGTTTGTGTGTGTGTGTTTAGAAGTTGATTACCTTTATTGTTCACTATGCGCAAGTGCCCTGGGATTGCCGGCCGCCCTTGTGGTAGTTTTATGTCGGCGGTGGACACTGATCCTCACACCCTTTGCCCGCAGTGTTGAGGCCGACGGTGTGATCAAGAGAATACGTGTAGTGAGTGCAGGGAGTGGTCTGCCTCCCAGTGGGAGAGGTTTGGCCACCGGCATAAGAAGAAGTCCAAGAGAGACCGTTCTCCTTCTGGGGTTGCCTTGAAGGAGGAAGGTTCTCGGGACTCCTCTTTCGCCGCCCAAACCTCCTCCGAAGCTCCCCCTCATTCGGCTCCTAAGTAGAGTCTGCCGAGTGGGAGCGCAGGCCCTAGTTCTGTTTCCTGACCTCGGTTTGGGGGAGAGGGCGTCGCCTCCCATAGCGGGGCGGTTCCTCCTCCTCCTCCGGGGGAGGTTGTTGATGAATCTTTGTCTAACGATGATCTTTTTCAGATTTGGGCTTCCCTTGGGCTTAAGGGCCTGCCCTTCAGGGTAGCCCTGATTGACCTTGTCCAGTTAGGGGCCGCTGTTAAGCAGTCGCCGGTGATAGCAGAGGTAGACCATCTGTCTATCGTCGACGTCGTGGTTACAGAGGCTTCCGACGTGGCGGGTCAATCCTCTGCAGGTGCAGTTGAGGATGTTGGTGCTTTCGGCTCTCCTCCCCCTTCCGTACATCCTTCGAAGGGGGAAGGGAGTCCTGCGGGCTCTTCTGCTGTCCAGCCTCCCTCTAAGGGGAGTGCTTTGACTGAGACTCCCCTTCGGAGGACTGATGGTCCGGATGATCTTCCTCGTGGCCGCCTTCGCCGTAAGGCTCACCGTCCGCTGTGTCGCAAGGGCCTCCCGTCTCCTTATAAGGGTGCTAAGAGGCGCCTTTTTGGATCTTCACCTTCTTCCTCCGAAGGGGACTCTCCTCGCCGTAAACAGCCTGCAGCTCCAGCTTCCTTAGACCTCTCTGGGGATCGGTCTCCTACGCCTTCCAGACCTTCAGCTTCTGGGGCTGATGTTCAGCAGCCTGACCTCGTCACCCGACGGGCAACGGTCCCTTCGGGGCAAAGGGATTCTTCCCTTGCGCGTCAGGGTTCCCCTGCGCTCCCTTCTGCAGTGTTAGCGCACAGGCGCTCTCCTGCTCGTCAGCGCTCTCCTGTTCGTCAGCGATCTCCTGTTCGCCAGCGCTCTCCTGATGATCGCCCCTCTTCTCGCCAGCGCTCTCCTAAGGACATCCTTCAACCTGTTGTTCCTGTTGAGCGCCCAGCGCGCCAGCGTTCCCCTGCTCGCCCTTCTGCAGTGTTAGCGCACAGGCGCTCTCCTGCTCGTCAGCGCTCTTCTGACCGTCAGCGGTCTCCTGTTCGTCAGCGCTCTTCTGAGGACCATCGCCCCACTGCTCGCCAGCGCTCCCCTGTGGTCTCTGAATATCCTGCAGTTCCTGTTGTGCGCCCCGCGCGCCATCAGTCTCCTGAGCGCCCTCGCGATCCTCAGCTTGTTCCTGCCCAACATCGCTCGCGTTCTCCAGCGCGTGTTTCCAAAACGTACGTATGCCCACGCGCCTCCTGTTCCTGTGCCTGTTCGTGAACGTTCGCCTCTGCGCCCCGCGCCGACTGTTCCCTCACAGGATTCCACGCGGCGCCCTCTTGCTCGTCAGCGATCACAGACGCTTCAACATTCGCCTGCTCGTCAGCGTTCTCCTGCGCGTCAGCGATTACCTGAACGTCGGCGATCTCCAGACCGCCCGCGTGACCTATCGCCTGCGCGCAAGCGTTCTCCAACGCGCCGTCGCCCAGAAGATCTGGAAGGACATGGGTCGCCTTCTGTTAGCTCGCCCTCGCGCGGTCGTTCGCCTACACGATCTACTCGCTATCGCTCGCCAACGCGTCACCATGCGCCAACACTCCATCACTCGCCTACGCGCCAGCGTTCACCAGCGCACCACCGATCGCCTGCTCGCAATCGCTCGCCCACGCGCTACTGGTCTCCTGAACAACGTCGTCAGCGGTCATCGGAGCGTTCTCGCTCACCCGCGCGTCAACACGCTCCCTCGCCGACCCGCCAACGCGTTCGTTCACCGGCTCGCCCACGCGCTCGTTCGCCTGTACGCCCTCGCGCCCACTTGCCTGCGCGCCCCGCGCGACCGCTCGCCTGCGCTTTCGCGCGACCACCGTTCGCGCCGGATTTCGCAGCCCGTGACAGCAGCAGGAACGCGTGTCGCCAGACCGCGCTCAGGATCGCCTCCACCAAAGCGCAGGACTCTTGTGCAGGATAGGGAAGACACTTCAGAGAGGTCAGTGCGACTTTCTTCCCCTTTTCCTTTTCAGGCAGGTCCAGTGGTGTCCACTCCGAAGGATCGCCCGATCCCCTTCCCTCCAGCGGGGATTTCGGACTCTGTGTCCGTGGAGCGACAGACTTGGTTTGGTCCTCTGATGCGGGCGTTAGTGAAGGCTATGAAGCCAGCACTCGCCGATCAAGGTCACAAGCCAACGACTGCCTCACCTCCACTGAAGAGAAGGAGAGGAGTGGACTTCGTGGTGACTTCCCCCAGGGAGAAGTTGGTTGCTAAGAGGTCTGTCAGGAAGGCCCCATCCCCTTCGCAGGCGTTTTCTCCTTCTCCCGTGGACGAGGCTTTTCCGTCCTCGGGTGAGTCCAGTGAGGTGATAGTCTCCCCCTCGGCACCAAGGGGGGAGCCTTCTCCTCATGGAGGAGAATCGTCTCGCGCGGAAGGTGCTTTCTGAACCTCTTTGTTGCGATCCTGTATCCCTCCCAGGAGGGAACCCAAGGACTCCAAGACCATCCCGAAATCGTCTTCAAGGATTCGCCAGGAATCCCGCTGCTCCCCGGGAGAACGTCCACGCTTCGGCCGAGGAAGAGATTCCGGGGACGGGAGACTTAGCTGCCAGCCCGCAAGGAGGAGACCAGCAGGAATCTGAACATGCCTTCTGGCAGGTCCTGAGCCTGATGAGGCAACTCAATGGGTTCATGGACCCCGTGATCGCCCCCCGAGAAGGCAAGGACACGGTCCTGGACCAGGTGTTCGATATTCAGAAGGCCCCTAAGACCAGTGCGGCTCTGCCCTGGTCTCGGGGATTGAAGAGTGCCAGAGCCAGGGCCAACGCACAACTCGCGATTCTTGTCCTCCTCTGCTGGGAACAAACTCATCCCACCTCCTCGTCTCCAGCAGAGGAGGTATTTTGAGATCTTGGGTGAGTCTAGTCTCGCTCTTCCTCTCCATCACTCCGTAGAAGAGCTGGCTAAGGGAGTTCCTTTCGAGAAGCTCTCCGCCCGGCAGGTGTCGTTCTCGGCGTCGGAGATCCTGAGCCATGAGAAGGTCGCAAAGTGCGCCATGCAGGCCACTTCGTGGCTGGATATATGGCTAGGAACTCTGGGCATCCTATTGCGCTCCGAGGACTTGTCTAAGGAGACCAATAGGCCCTGGAGACCTTACTCTCGGGCACCCGCTCCATCGAGTTCCTGGCGCACCAGGTCACCACCCTGTGGGCCAACTCTGTATTGAAGCGGCGCGATGCGGTGACCGAGAGGTTCCACCCGAAGGTCCCCGCCGTGGATGTCTGTAGGCTCAGACATGCTTCCCTCCTTGGGGAGAATCTGTTGGAGCCACAGGATATGGAGCGAACGGCTGAGAGGTGGAGGAAATCTAGCCAGGACTCCCTCCTCCATAGGGCCCTTGCAGCTCGGCCCTATAAGCCTCCAGCTCCGCAGCAACAGCAGCAGCAGCCTCGTAAGGCACCGAAGCAGGCACCGGCAGCTAAGAAAGTGGTGTCTAAGCCCCAGCCCTTTCCAGCCAAGGTCAAGAGGGGCGGTAAATCCTCCAGGGGAGGCAAGACTCCTAGAGGGAGCGGTCGCGGCCGCAAACACTAGGAGTGGCAATACCCCCGCGTGTCCACCTGTGGGGGCATGCCTTCGACGTTGCGTGCACAGGTGGCAGCAACACGGGGCCGATGCTTGGACGGTTTCGGTGATTGGCCAAGGCTATCGCGTCCCGTTCATAACATCTCAACCTCCCCTGACAGCGAATCCAGTGTCGTTGAGCTCCTATGCCATGGGATCGGTAAAGGGGCTAGCTCTTCGGGCAGAAGTCG
Organism: Palaemon carinicauda; assembly: GCF_036898095.1. NCBI lineage: Eukaryota > Metazoa > Arthropoda > Malacostraca > Decapoda > Palaemonidae > Palaemon > Palaemon carinicauda. Next base: position 50,765,147 of record NC_090762.1, on the reverse strand, counting down.
AGACCATGCTCAAGAAGGATGCTCTCCAGGAGGTCGTCGACGGCTCCCCAGGCTTCTTCAGTCGACTCTTTCTTGTAAAGAAGGCGTCTGGAGACTGGAGACCTGTCATCGACCTCTCTGCTCTGAACGGGTTTGTCAAGCAAACTCGGTTCAGCATGGAGACAGCGGACACGGTCAGACTTGCGGTGAGACCTCTAGACTTCATGTGCACACTGGATCTAAAGGACGCGTACTTCCAGATCCCAATCCATCCGTCTTCCAGGAAGTACTTGAGATTCTTCCTAGACGACAAGATCTACCAGTTCAAGGTGCTGTGTTTCGGTCTCTCCACAGCACCTCAGGTGTTCACCAGAGTGTTCACCCTGATTTCATCTTGGGCGCACAGGAACGGCATCCGTCTCCTTCGTTATCTGGACGACTGGCTGATCCTAACAGACTCGGAGTCGACCCTTCTTCGACACCGAGACAGGCTTCTAGGTCTTTGCCAGGATCTGGGGATCGTGGTAAACCTCGAGAAGTCCTCTCTGCAGCCGTCCCAACGACTGGTTTATCTAGGCATGCTGATAGACACCAATCTCCACAAAGCCTTTCCATCAGACGACAGGATAGTAAGGCTGAGGAGGGTGGCGGAACCCTTCCTCAGGCGAGAGGAGCTTCCCGCCCAATCGTGGTTGCGTCTCTTAGGTCACCTGTCCTCCCTGGCTCGTCTGGTTCCAAACGGCCGCCTCAGGATGAGATCCCTGCAGTGGCGGCTCAAGTCCCGGTGGAATCAAGGATCTGATTCCCCGGACGTTCAGGTCCCGATAAGATCTTTGGAACGGACGGATCTGTGGTGGTGGCTGGTCGACGAGAACCTGCGAAAGGGAGTGAGTCTTCTCGTCCTCCCCCTGGAATTGACACTGTTTTCGGACGCGTCAAAAGAAGGGTGGGGGCGCACGTTCTGAACCTGAGGACCTCAGGCCTTTGGTCAGAATCAGAAAAGTGCCTGCACATCAACCTGCTAGAATTGAAGGCTGTCTTTCTGGCTCTTCAACAGTTCCAACGGACCCTGGCGGGTCACTCCGTGGTGGTGATGAGCGACAACACCACGGTAGTGGCTTATATCAACAAGCAGGGAGGCACTTTTTCGCAGCAGCTATCCCATCTTGCAGTAGAGATTCTGAGGTGGACCGAAGTCCACTCGATAACAATATCAGCTCGCTTCATTCCTGGCAAGAGGTATGTGCTCGCTGACAGTCTGAGCAGGGCCTCGCAGATAGTGAGTACCGAGTGGTCTTTGGATCCTCAGATAGCCAACAAAGTCTTGACTTTGTGGGGTTCCCCGACCGTGGACCTGTTCGCGACAGCGTTGAATTTCAAGCTGCCTCTGTACTGCTCCCCAGTCCCGGACCCCAAGGCTCTCTGGCAAGATGCTTTCCAGCAACGGTGGGACAACATCGACGTGTACGCCTTCCCACCGTTCTGTCTGATGAGAAGGGTGCTCAACAGGACCAGACTATCGGTCAACTGTTCGATGACTCTGGTAGCTCCGCTATGGCATCACGCGTAATGGTTCCCGGACCTTCTGCAGCTCCTGACGGAGCTCCCGAGAGAACTTCCTCCACGATACGAGCTTCTCAGACAACCCCACTCCAACATCCCTCACAAGGCCGTGGCCTCGCTTCGGCTTCACGCCTGGAGACTGTCCAGCGTCTCCTCACGGAGAGAGGCTTTTCGCAACAGGTTGCGGAGAGAATGTCTCGGCACCTGCGAAAGTCCTCTGAGGGAGTCTACCAGGCGAAGTGGAGAGTCTTTTGTGGTTGGTGTCGTGGGAGGGGTATCTCTCCACTCGATGCCACTATTCCAGCAATAGGGGAGTTCCTCTTATATCTGCGGGAGGAAATGCGCCTTTCTGTCTCGGCAGTGAAAGGCTATCGCTCAGCCTTATGCTTGGCTTTCAGGCTGAAAGGCGTGGACATTTCTTCCTCGCTAGAACTCTCTCTACTCATACGTAGCTATGAGCTTACCTGCCCCCAGTCGGAAGTGAGACCTCCTCCTTGGAACGTGGTTCGGGTCCTCAGGGCTCTTAAGAGACCTCCCTTCGAACCATTACGCCAGGCCTCCGATCGCCACCTGTCTTGGAAGACGGCTTTCCTGCTCGCTTTGGCTTCGGCCAAGCGAGTTAGTGAACTTCATGGTCTCTCGTACGACATCGCCCATTCAAGGGGATGGGGGGAGGTAACGTTCAGGTTCGTCCCTGAGTTTGTTGCCAAGACTCAGAATCCTGGGGTGCCGGATCCTTGGTTCGACTCTTTCAGGATCGCGAGTCTCCGTTCTGTAACAAGCGACCCAGACCAGCTGCTACTATGTCCAGTGAGGTGTCTGAGGTACTACTTGAAGAGAACAGCTGCAGTCCGTCCTCAAGTGCGGGTATTGTTTGTAAGCACAGGCAGGACGAAGAGGAGGGTCACCAGGAACACCATCTCGGCTTTGATTCGAAGGGTTATCCACCACGCCTAGAATCCAGACCCTCCTCCGTCACGTCGCCCTAGGGCACACTACGTCAGGGGTGTTGCTACGTCCCTGGCATTCAAGAGAAACTTCTCTGTGACACAGGTGCTTCAAGCTGGGGTCTGGAAGCGTCAGACGACCTTCACAGCCCACTACCCACAGGACGTGACCCACAGGAGCCTCGATACGTTTTCTATCGGCCCTGTGGTGGCTGCACAACAGCTGGTCTAACCTCAGGCTCCTTTATGGACAAGTAGCAGTAGGTTGAGGGCGTTGTTACCCGGTTTTAGTCTGCGTGAATGAAAGTATGTCTGACCCTTACTTCTTTCTTCATTCTCCCCTCTCTTGGGGAAGCAGCATCCTGGTCTTCGCATAGCTGACCTCGACCTCTGCAGGTAACCCATGCTTCCTTGTGCTCCTAGTATTAAGCTTAATACTGTCGCGTCCCCCATACCCTGACGAGGTGGTATTGGGAACGTCCTATCCTAGATTCCTATCTAAAGGTCTCAAGGTCAACTTCATAGGACGAGTCACACTTTCTTCCACACACAACTTATGTAGGCCACTCGTTCCTAGCGAAGCAAGGAACTTGTGAGGTGCAGGGGCTCCTTCTCTCAAGTGCTACTCACTGAGAGGCGAAGTCCCCGGGTAAAGCCGAAGTCAGTAAGGCTGGGGACTTACCACCCTTCCTAAGGGGTAAGTCACCCAATGTAAATAGCGTGGTTTGTATTTCGGTTACGGAACAAATGACAAATTCGGAGATAATTTGTATTTTTCCTAACCATACAAACCTTAGCTATTTACACATATTTGCCCGCCAGCCCTGGTCCCCAAGTCAAGTCCTACCTCTAAGTGAAGTGAAACAAATCACCGGTGTGTGGTGGGGGAGGGGTAGCAAGCTATCCCTTCCCCTACCCCCGCTAACTAGCGCGGGGGTAGTTAACCCTCGTTAAAAACTATTGGCTCGTCATTTCAGCTTTGCCGAAAGGTAAACCCAATGTAAATAGCTAAGGTTTGTATGGTTAGGAAAAATACAAATTATCTCCGAATTTGTCATATTTTGTTTTTATCTGTGCAATTGACAGTCCCAGTTTACACATCTTTAATAGATAATTATCATGTTTTGCAGGTTACATTTCATGTGAAGACAGAAACTGTTGAAGAGTCACCTAAAGTTATTGATGACAGCAAGAAATGGAAAAGTCCAGTAGAGCTGCTATTGGGTAAAAAGTTTAAACTTGAAATATGGGAAGCATGTATTCGTACTATGTTACCAGGAGAGATTGCTAGCTTCTCTATAGATAAATCAGTAAGTGGTTTACTGTATGTTCTCATATATCGTTACATACATAAATAGATTATAGTTTTTTACATGCACATCTTTTAAGCTGTGATGTATCAGATGACCCTCTTTGAAGTAAAGGCTTTAGTGGGATCATTGGTGGGTATATTAGCTCTGCATTGCAGCCTCTTTTTTTACTGTCATAGGTTTTCAAATAGGTCAGTGAGCTTAGCATGAGCAGCCATCATGTTGCTTGGACAGTGATCATCTTGTTTTTGTATGTTCATTCTAGGTATCCATCTTTCCTTCTGCTTTGACAACTTTTAATCTTTGGTAATTAAGATAGATTCAGCTTCTAACGCTTTCTGAGTTTTACATTTGTGTACATTGAAGTATCATCCTCTGGTGTTTTAATTAGGCTTCCAATGGTAAGTTAATATGTTGGTGAAAGTAGATATTTGCTTCTTGTCAGTCTTCATTGTGTGATCACTGAAATCATAGAGTTATTGTTTAAGGTATAAGCTTGTGTATATTATATACTCAAACAAGGTTGGTAGAATCCCAGTTGAGTTGATAAGTTCTTGAAGTCTAATCTATGTTTAATATCAGCTTCTTTCTCATTACAGGGCTTTGCTACCTAACATTGATTTACTCCTATACGTAATAAAAAAACTGACTTTTAATAGGAGTATGACTTCAATGAGGCTGGAATGGCCTTTTAAACATTAACAAGCTAATAGTAGTAGTAGTAGTTGGCAGACAGTGGGTAGGCTCCACCCACCTGTCATGTAGGGGGTTCCCCTCCTACCTGCCAAGTACCATAACTTTCATTTTACTTTGGCTGCCAGGGAGTTCAGATACTTCTTTGCATCCTCATTTGGCTGTTGAAATCTTTAGCTTTTTCTTTCAGAGTTAATAAAGGGTCATGCATATACTAGTGTTTGAGGGATATTAATGGAAGAAGCCAAGTATGTACAGTGTTTCATGGTAACTGTAATTAGGTGACAGTTTTCTATGCTACCTGCCATTATCCAACATACGTGTTCTTATCAAGTGACATGTTTGTCACTGTTCCATCCCTTGTGTGTATGGTCATATAACAACAGTGACAACGTGAACCTAAGGAATTTGGTTTTTCTGAGACATCGCTGGTGCTCTCTTTTAAGAAGAGTTCCATCGCCGCTGAGTTTGAAAGAGGAGGAACGTTGCATTTCGTTTTTTTCTTCAGTGCCTGCTGATCCTGAAAGGCACTAAAAACCTATCACTTGGTTTTACTGTTGTTGTCTTTTTCCATGTGAGAGTATCGTCATAGGCCTGCACAACTTTTGAGAAAGTAAACTTCAAGTTCTCCCTTCTCCCCTGCCTCATCTTTTGACAAGTTGTGAAGAACAAGTAGAATTTGTCAGTTAAAAAGTCAAGGAAATCCAATTGACAGGAGTCAGGTTTGTATGTAAACCTTCACCCTTCACATAGCAAAGATAACAGTGAGAATGGAGTACACGGGAGTCAAAATTTCATAATGTGTAAAGAGTTGGTCAGTGGTTATCGACTGGTAGTGTGGAAAGCCCCTCCCCCCTGCATGCTCACTGAGTAGTCACTTTGATAGCAGCCATCAGTGAGAACAGACATTCTCACTGGCTGGAATATTGGCAAACTTAATTTCTCTTTCTTTTTATTTTTCCTATATGTTAGCAACTTTGTATCTTCTGTGGCGATCCTTCGGGTATGCGGAAATGTCCAGGGCTATCAGACAAGACGTGCAGCACCTTTGCGAACTCCAGGGAAATGGATCCCCACTTTTTTAGGAAAGCCTCCTCCTGTGCTGAGAGTAGGGAGTGGTCACCCTCCCAGTGGCAGGAAAGTGACCGATGGCCACCCAATGAGGCGCTGGCCAGCCCAAACAAAGGCCAACCCAGCAGAACAACCCTCGCCAGGAAGGACTAGGTAATCTTAAACAGAGGAAGGGTAAAAGTGGGCAAAAGTGGAGATAACCGCCACTAATGGGAATCAGCCACCAACCCTGAAAGCCCATGTGGGGTAACACCGCAAACAATGGGACACATCCTATCAGGGTACCCACTGGACTCTCATTTGTCAGATTAAGACCTGAGAAAGGCAAATGAAATTGCCCTCGTGGTGGTTTGTCATTGGTGCCATAAGATATGATAATGACCCTCCCAGTGGGAAACATAAGGCAGGATGAAGTCCAAAAGAGATTCTTCACCTTCAGGGTCTTCCTCAAAGTCGAAGTCCCAACTACTTCCTCTGACCACCATTGCCTTCCGACCCTTCCCCGCCAGTCTGGTAAGTTTGGTGACCCTTTAACATTGGAGCAAACCTTGAGACAAGGAGACCTTCCTGTTTCCCTTAACGAAACGGAAGGGTCTCCCTCCCCGGGAGAGCCTTCAGTGTGTTTCCAGATGGAAGTTAGAAGTTGTCTAACAATTGTTATGGCCCTCCTTGGGACTTCAAGGTCCTTCTTCTAATGAGTGGCTGGTGAATGTGATCATTTTGAAGACTACACAGGAAAATGTTGTGCGTGCAGGAGAAGTCATTGGCTCTTCTCCTATGAGAGCCTTGAAGTAGGCGTCCCTCCTCACTAGCCTCATGTCTACACGGGGCAGCGTTCTTTCGACGACCCCAATTTAAGCAAGAGCGTCGGTGCCGGTTAGGCAACCTCGTAGGCCAGCACAGAGAAGTGACTTCTATCCCGCTCCATTCATTTTGAAGTGGGGAACAAACCAGTCCTTTCCGATTCAACAGGTTCAAGGGTAAGGCGTACGAAGGGAAAAGGACGAGGACAACAACCAAGCTAGAGGGTAATTTTCCCATGATACCACTTGTGGGAGGATGCCTGCAACCAAAATGGAAGAGATGGTGGTATCACAGGGCAAAGAGAGGGACTGTAGATGTCCTGCGATCCGGATACCTCCTCCCATTCATCAGCTCTTCACCTTTTCTAATTCCACTGCCAGTGATATCATCTTATTGCGAGGGATTGGTGAAGGACGTAGCCCTTCATGCAGAAGTCCAGCTATGCTGGAGAAGGGTGCCCTCCAAGAGGTTGATAGCGGCTCCCGAGGTTTCTTCAGTCAACGCTTTCTTGTCAAAAAGGCGCCTGGAGCCTAGAGGTCATCCATAGACCTGCAAGCCCTGAACGAGTTTGGGTTACGGATGTCGTTCAAGAAGGAGACCTCAACAAGTCAGGCAGCGATCAGTCCTTTGGACTTCTTGATGACAATTACTCTCAAAGACGTGTACAGTACTTCTAAATCCCAATCCATCCTACCTGGAGAAGTACCTCCACTTTGTTGTGACCATCAAAATGTACCAGTCAAGGTACTTTCTATCAGGCTTTCAACAGTGCTGCAAGTCTTCACTAGAGCCTTTACGCTATTATCAGCATGGCCACATTCCATCTGCATTTCTCTCATGATATCTGGACATTTGGCTGATCTTGGTGGACTCTGAGGAAACCCATCTTCACTGAGACAGACTTCTTTCATTTTGTCACAATCTTGGGATTGTGGTGAATTAGAAGTCCATCCTAGGGCCTTAGCAAAGACTCGATTACAGTACTTCGGAATAGACATCGACAGAATCCTAGGTAAAACTTTCTCATCTCAGGACAGGGACAGCATTCCCCTTCCTTGGACAGCACCAAAGGTCAGCTCACCAGTAGCAGAAGTTACTGGGTCCTCCAGTGTTCCTTGACCGTCTCGTTCCAAATGGTCGCTTTCACCTATAGTTGCTTTGATGAGAGTTAAAGGGACACTGGTCTCAACATCTTGACCACCCTCTTTCATTGGTCTTCATAGGGGAAGAGGCCAGACACAACCTAGAATGGTGGTTAGAAGAGAAGAACCTTCTTAGGGACTCACCCCTTGCGTTTCCTCTTCCAGGGTTTTTGTTGTTCATAGATGCATCAAAGGAAGGTTGGGGTGCACACCTCTGTCAACATATGGTATCAGGACAGTGGTCCAAACTAGAGCATTGGGGCCATATAAACATGAAGCTGTGAGCAGCCCTTCTGGCACTCCAGCACTTTTGCTTTCCTTTTGTTGGTCAATCAGAGGTGTTGATGAGCAATAACGCCACCATAGTGACATACGTGAACAACCAAGGAGGTACTGTGCCACTACCGCTTTGCCAACTAACAATAGAGATCCTCTAGTGGGCATTGCTCAACTCGATTATTCTGATAGCCCAATTCATTCCAAGCAGAAAGAATATCATAGCTGACAAACTTAGTTGGAGGATAAAATTGGTTGGTTCTGAATGGTCCTTGAATCCTAGGATAGCGACCGAAATCCTGACTTTGTGCGGTTTGCTGATGATTGACCTATTTGTGGCTTTATTAAACCACCAGCTCCCAGTTCACTGCTCACTGGTGCCAGACTTGGAAGCAGCATTCAAGGACACTTTCCAACACCTATGGGATGGCCTCAACGTCTTATGTTTTTCCGCTGTTCTGCCTAATATGGAGTGTCCTAAATTGAGTTCAACCTACTCCCAACCTCAACATGACTCTCAGTGGCCCCAATTAGAATGGTACCTAGACTTTCTACTCCTGCTAATAGAGACTGAGAGAACTGCTTTCTCTTCTCGACCTGTTGTGCCAACCACACACCTTGATCTACCACAGTACATTGGAATTGCTTCAGCTTCATGCGTGGAGGTTTTCCAGCATCTCTCAGAGAAAGGCCTTGCGTTGGAATTTGTGAGAGAGATGTCTTTATACCTACGCAAGTCTTCAACCTCTGTATATCAAGCATGTTGATTGTTGTGGAAGGGCTGTTTCTTCTCTTGAAGCCTCTATCCCATTACAGTAATAGCTGATTTTTATTTTAAATGTGAAGGGAAAAACTCTGCTCAGTGTCATCGGTGAAAGGCTATCGCTTAACCTTGAGCCATGTCTTTAATCTGAAAGGAGTTTGTTTCCTTTTCAGCTGAGCTTTCCATTCTCATACAGTGTTTTGAACTGACCTGTCCTTCGTCAGAGGTGAGACCACTACCCTGGGGATTATATTATCTGAAGGGGGCTTGCCTCAGATAGGAACCTCAACCTTAATCCCTTAGCTACAATGATGTCGTTTGATGTCAAAATATGCTGTCACACACGTTGATGTCCTGGATACGTTATTTACAAATATAAACCATATGGAAGTTAAAATTACTCATATATCGTACTAAACAAATGAGTACGGTACATGGTCGTATATTACACTGTTCACACTCAAGAAATTTCACTCAAAAATCTCCTCCCCTTCCTGATATTACCCCCTTCCTTCTTCAGCCAACTAATGAAGTCTTTGAGATTCTAGCCTTTATTCCTGGTTGTGTAAGAGTTATTATAGTCTGTTTGTATGTTAGCATGTAGAATCACACTACTGTCATGCCAATGGCAATATTCCCTACCAGAGGCATTACTCAAACCCTCCTGTCACCCCCACTTTAAAAACTTAGGAATCCTCACGTCTCACCCCTCCACCAAGCAAAATATTTGCGATTCTAGTCCTTATTTAAAATCGTGCAAGGTCTATATTAGTGTATTTTTGTATTGGCATACGTTTTCAAATCACACAAAGAACTATGTAGCATTCTTCATCTATCATTGGTTCTCCACCTCTGACTCCCACGAGTCCCAACCACAAGGTCACCAGAACATTTTACCAGTAATGCAAGTTGTTGACACACGACGAGATTTGTCTTTTTCTTATTTTATTCCTTTTTTCTCAACTACCAATTCTACAAAATATCATCATCTTCATGTCTTATATATTTCAAATTAGTATTGTTATGAACGAAGTAGTGAGGGTGAGAACGGGTTTAGAAATGATTTAGCAGCTAGAGCAGATATGAATGTGTTGAGGTGGTTTGGCCATGTTGAGAAAATGGAAAATGGCTGTCTGCTAAAGAAGGTGAGGATTGCAAGAGTTGATGGGAGAAATACAAGAGGAAGGCCAAGGTTTGGGTGAATGGATGAAGTGAAGAAAGCTCTTGGTGATAGGAGTATAGATGTGAGAGAAGCAAGAGAGCGTGCTAGAAATAGGAATGAATGGCGAGTGATTGTGACGCAGTTCCGGTAGGCCCTGCTGCTTCCTCTAGTCACCTTGGATGATGGCAGAGGTACCAGCAGTAGGGGATTCAGCGTTATGAAGCTTCATCTGTGGTGGATAACAGGGGAGGTTGGGCTGTGGCACCCTAGCAGTGCCAGCCGAACTCGGTCGAGTCCCTAGCCAGGGTGGGAGGAGCGTAGAGAGGAAAGGTCCCCTTTTTTCATTTGTTTGATGTTGGCTACCCCCCAAAATTGGAGGAAGTGCCTTGGTATATATATATATATATATATATATATATATATATATATATATATATATATATATATATATATATATATATATAGATTGTTCATTGTGTTCACTCATAAAAGTTAGCTTACTGTCATTATTTCCACTTACAGTATTGACATTCTACATAGTATGTCATGTTCTTACATGTGGTCTCTATTTCCAAGCCTATGAAATACCCAAAATATGGATTATCCAGTTCATACTGATAGTCACATGCAAGGTGGAATGACAAGAACAAACAAACCTTATGTCTAATGAACTAAATTTATCTCTCTCTCTCTCTCTCTGTCTCTCTCTACCAGAAATATGTTTCTTTTGTCATTGGGTTTTTGTTTATCGTACACCTTATAATAACATATTATAGAATACTTCTTGTGTCTAAGGAAACAAATGGATATTTTCATTACATTTATGTATAACATAAAGTCCATTATTACTGAAGAGTAGTTTTATATATTTCAAAGACTATTTATCGTGGAATTATTACAGAATAATAGTCACTTCGATGAATATAAAGATTTTTACACATAAAGTGACTGCTTTACCATGATTTAGAGAAAATTATATGAAATAAGTTTCAGAAAAAAATCTGTCTATAATCACTTTACAATGAATATAAAAAAATATTTCCATTGTGTTGAGACTGAAATACAATAGAAAATGATGCAAACTTTTGACAAATTTATTCTGTAATCAACAGTAAAATAAATAAACATGGAAATGTAGGCTATTACAGAATAAGTGAGCATGTACAGTATACTGATGGTGACAAATCTTGTACTGTATATAGCTTGAGGGTGTATCCTCTGCCTTGTAGTGAAGTGGTTAAAACAGTCTTCTTGCTCACCTTAGCCTTGGCTAAGCGGGTTATCGAGGTGCATAGTCTCTCCTGTAATATCCCTCATACCGAGGGATGGAGGCAGGTCTCATTCTCCTTCATCCTAGAGTTTATTGCCAAGACCCAGAATACATCAGTTCTTGATTCCAGGTTTTTGTTGTTTCAGATCGCGAGCCTGAGCGAGGTAACCAACAATCCTGATCAGTTGCATTTGTGTTTTGTAAGGGCACTGAGGCACTACCTCAAACATATGCATGTAATCTGTGACCAGAAATAAAATCTCTTTTTGGCTAAAGGAGATCATGACCCTACCCTTCTGCCACCTTCCCCTTCCCCCCCAGAAAAAAAACAAAAAACTATTTAGTATGCATAATGTCAGGTAGAGCAGAAACTGCAGTCAGATGTGTGGAAATGTCAGACATTGTTTAAACAGCCTTTTGGAAGCCTTGTAAACTTTGAGAGGCTGTGCAGTCCGTGCATGTGGTGTTGCAGCCAATGATTTTAGCCTTCTTAAGCGTTAAAAACACTGTCTGAAGGAAGAATTGCCCATTACCTGCGGGAATCGACCCACATGTCTCTAAACACTTTTCCTCCAGGGCCTGTAGTGTATAGCTGCACAGCAGGTGGTACTGTGTAGCTACCTCAGCTCCTTTCAAAGAACCATCAGCATTGCATCAAGGACGAAGGTTATTTATTAGTCTGGGATGAAAGTGAAAAATGACCGGACTTTTCTTCTTCCTTTCAATCTTCCCCTCTCATGGGGAATAGCTTCAAAAACCCTGTCTGCTCAAATTGAAATGACTAAAGGTAAGCCCTACTTGGCTTGCAGTAGATCTATAATGTATATTAATACAGTATAGATGTATCATTCCACACACTCTATACGAGGGGGAGTGTGTAGTAACCAGATAAACCCATTACTAAAAATATGCCACATGTGAACCAAGCAAACCTATTAGGATACATATGCTACTTGGTTAGAACCAGGCAAACCCATTACTGTAGTATCCATAAGCTTCAACTTTATGACAGACTTTCTGCTCACTGTCCTTTATTGCACAGGCCGTGGACCCACTTGGATTGTCACAATGCTGGTGCACAAGGTGCAAGGAACTTAGAAGGTCTAAGTTTAGGAATTCCAGAATTTATTTTCTAGTCGGTTGGAATAGGAATTTCCTTCCACCTAAGGATTATTCCCCCCTTGTAAAGGACGAAGGTACAGTATGTACTTGTACCAGAACAAATGACGAATTTGGAGATAATTTGTATATTTCCTAACTATGCAAATCTGAGTCTTTTACTCATACTTTTCTGACATCACCAACACCCTAGGCCTAGAAAGTCCCAGCTGCAATCAAAGCGACTACTCAGAGAGCAAGGAGCAAGGCAGGGCTTTTCCTGCTCCAAGTCGTTAACTACCAACGAACTGTTTACACCTCATTATAAAATTGTAACTGCTGTGTATTCCAGCTTTGCTGTCATTCCATTATTTGTTGGACTGCATGCAGGTAAGCTGCATAATCAAGAAGCTTTTCTTAACAAAAAAGTTAGGTGCAGGATGAGCAGATGTATGCAAATCCGATTTTAGTAAATGACCATACTTTCAGATAACATATTCTCTAAACTGATAAAAGTTTTTCCATGACCGTGTACAGTCCCTGGTAGTGGCCTAGCCTAACACTTGTCTCATTTTCATGCCCAGGTCATTAGGAGGTTGAAAGGAGTCATCACTCTTGCTCCCGTACTGGACCGAAATGCTTTGACATTTTCTGGAAAAGTAAACCAACCAGTTTGTTTATAGGGACTCCCTATCTCCTCAGGATAAGTCTCCTATTAAAGGACAAAGGTTTGTATTCAAGTTAACTTACTACCTCTTCGACCCCCCCCCCTAAGTTCTAGGTTAAAAGTCAAAGGTTTCAGTAGTGCTGTTATTTAGAATTCTAATGTTTTAGATAGATAACATTTTAATGCAAATAAATGTAATTTTGAGGCATACAGTACTGTAGCAGGTTAAAGTTTTTGTTATTTACCTTTGCTGATAAAATTCATTTAGAGGGAGTTTACCAGGTTCTTGATCATCTCTGTTTTGAAAAGAAATATCCCCTTTTCTTGACATTACAATGAACATATTGGATCAAGATTTAAAAAAAAAAAAGAAATTTATGGGGGGGTTGGTTAGTATCATAGCATGCCAGGCACTTGCTGTTGCCATGTTTGGTTAACTAAAATCCCCTTTGTTTGTAATCCTCTCGTTTTTGACTTCACTAATCAGTTTATAATATTCTGAGGAAATTTGTAGAACAAATCCACATGCAAAGAAAATCCCACTTGTGTGGTACTATGCCCTTCTTCGGAATCTCCTTCCTCATGCACTGTTGGAGAGGCTGGTGTTGCCTTCTCTCATTCACGCTTCATTTTTCATCATGAGCTTAACTGATTTTTGCAAATACTAGATGTACTTCCTTTTAAGCATGATTGATATCTAAGAGTTAAAAAATAAAAAAAAGCATTACAGAAAGGAAATATCACTGATATCTTCCTGTGCGTAAATGTGACATAACTTCTGTAATGGGTTAGGGCACACTGAGGATATTAGTTATAAGTTCGGAGCTGCTGCTAAACTCAATAACATACATTAAAGGTTTCAGGTCTGTATTCAGAAGTTATATATAAAAGATACAAATTACTTACTTTAAAATAATTATTTTATACATTAATACAAATCCATTACAGTACAGAAATATCTATGCATAAGAAACAATTACAGTAGTTTCATTTTTTAAAAAATAATTAAACTTGAGCATACATGTACATTGGTGACTAGAACTTATTGGATGTATGATTTTCTCTTCTATGTACAGTACTGTATTTCTTAAGTATTTTTCTTTTTCCAGTTACTCGCACCATATCCACTGGTGTCAAAAACCCTTCGCGAAGCTTATGAAAAAGACAGTAATGGAAAAAAAGAAAAGAAGCCACACCACTGCTGTGGAATGGGATTTAAGGAAGGCTTAGGGTATCCAGACTTAGATAATTTAGTAAATCATCCCAAGGACCTGAAATTTACTATTGGTATGTTTATTTTTAAGCTCAGTTTGACACTTTTGTAATATAGTCTTTTGATCATGTTCAAAACTAAGATGCGAGATTTAATAAACCATTTTTAGGTTATTCTTTATGAATGTCATTTGCTCTTACACGTGATACAAACCCTCAACCTTTAATAGGAGTGCCACTTCAGCAGAGCTGAAATGGCTGTTAAACTTTTAACAAGATAAACACAGTTCCCTGACGTATGGCTGTTATGCCTCACCCACCTGACAGGTGGAGTAATACTCACTTTGATTTTGGCTGTGGGTAGTGCTCTGATGTACCTTCTTATGTCCTGCTCAAGGTGATTAATGTTTTTCTCCTTTCTCTTTTCAGTGTGTTTGTATTGTGCTCTTTGTTGATAATGTCAGCTCCTTGGACAGACATACACCTTGCCAAGAATGGACCGGTATGTAAATAAGACCGATGTAGACCCCCATCAACTTTTTAGCTTCTACAGGGGACATTACAGTTCACATTAATCTCCCTGTGACTAGTGTAGAGAGTAGCCTCCTGTGTCCTGAGTGGAGAACACTAAGAATAGTAAGAATTCTATGAGGGATTCATTGATATCAGACTTGGCAACACCCAAGTTGATGCCAAAGTAACTCTTGAGCTTCTTCCTATTTTGGAATACGAAACACGATCTTTTTTGTGTTTCCCCAGACCTGGATCCTCCAGAGTAGGGTTTCCCAAACTTCAGGACACCATGGAGCCCCGAGCAGGGCAAAGGTTTTTCCATGGAGCACTAACAAGATAATTTCTAAAATAAATATGAGAAACATTAATTTTGAATTTTAATACTAACTAATGATTTTTGTGTTCCTTTACTTAAGGCTTAAGCCAAAAGGAGCAACCACAAAAGCATTGACAAATTTGTTTCTTTGGTTGTCTGAGATTTGAGTCATGAAAATATATACCAGGTAAAGAATGCTCATGATGGATTTATATGAGAATAAACTACGAATGATATCGACAATGAAAATGAATAGGTCGAAGAAAATCACAACTAAAAAATGGTCTTTATTATTGTTCTTCTTAAATTGATAGCCAAAAATCATGCCAGTTGATAACAGAAAGAGCTGATCAATGCAAAATATGAAAAACTATCGGAAGTAATAAAGAAAATAGCAATGGAATTCGATATGGAGAAATAACTAATTCAGAATTAAACAAAATCTAATGACCAAAGTGCAGCTATTGTTTTGCATTGCAAAGCTTTTCAAAGTCGGGCATGATTGAAGTAACTTGTAGTTTCATATCATTTTCTGCATTTCGCCTATTTATATATTTAGTTTTAGTAGCTGCATACAAGGAGAATGTTTTCTCACAAAGATAAGTTGTTGGGAAGCGCATCAAAAACTTAAGGGCTTAAGCTGCAATTTCTGGAGTCAAGTAGGTTTATCGAAAATGTTGAAAGTTCACTTTCCTTAAATTTTGCTTTCAACTCATAGTTGATTGAAATGTCTATTAACTGTTCCCTCTCTCTCAAAGACAGTTCTTGTGTGTTTTGGGAATCAAGAAATGTATCTTGAATCCAGAGAAAGTTTTCAGTATTAGAAATAATATACTTGCCAGTTAATTCAACCATCGTAGACAGATGCTGAGAGATAGAGACTTTTACGTCTGTATGAAAAGAAAGCTGGCTGATAAGTAGATACTCACAAAGGTGTTCTAAACATTCCTATTTTCCCTTGAGAATGCAATCATTCCAGAGCTTCAGCTTGCATTGGAGAGTAATTATCTTGACTCTTGACTCTCAGCCACTTTTCCATTTTAAAGGGTGTAATTATTTCAATCTCCTGAACAAGATACATCGAATATTAGAATAACTTCCTAAAACAACAGATACATGGCTATGTTTAAAAGGGCACCGCTGGGAGTCGGTGCAAATGCGGTAAGAACTAGGAAAAAAAAAATTGTTTCACTGACCTCACAATGATTCCAAACGTTTCAGAGCAAGATTCCAATTACAACTTTTTGTTAAATATTTTATAAAAATAAATACTTGCTCACCTCTGCACGCACTTGCCAAGCATTGTAAACATTGAGAACTATTTGTTGGGGGTCTTTAGATTTTACTTAATACTCGTCATTATATTTTTTTTCTTATTTTTATCCTTTATAAAAGGACTAATTGGTAACTTTTCATCAAAGGCACTATCGTTATTTTGTGGAATTTCCACAAAATAATTTTGGTGGCCTGGATGAGGAGCTTAGCATTTGCTTATACATGTTCATTAGTTGTTTCTGTTTGTGATTTTACTAGATTTTTGTGTTTACAACTATTTTTTATTTTTGATTAATCAAACATCGTTGCATTTTTGGTTAATTTATTTTTTTTTATTTTCTTTTTCATGGACCATAATGAAACTCTTTACACTCTGTAGTTAGGTATCATATCTCTTTCCAGTAAAAAAGATCAATAATTAAATGTCTGCAGCCATTAAATTTTTCCATATAAAGCATTTGGTCCTCTTTAAGAAAGTGTTTCCGGAGCCCCTTGGATTCACTCACAGAGCTCCAGGGCTCCTTGGAGCCCATTTTGGGAAACCTTGCTCTATAGCTATGCGCATTGCTCGTTTCAGCGAGTCTTCCCATCTAGGCTCAATAGAACTAGAAACCTTGTCTAGAGCAAAGGCGACCTCGACCTTTACCTCGCTACGCTCAGGTATACTACATTGTACCTGTGCAAACTGAAAAGGGTACATGCTCAAATACTCCTTGTCAGCCCTCCCCTTCCTAGCGCTCACCTTATAATCGGCCTACTTTGTGAGAGGAACAACGAGTTCCTTCGCAAAGGACGGTAGGATTTTCTGCTCAGGCTGGTCATGGGGCAGGACAGGTTGACAGTGCACACCTTCTTTAGTGAAGATGAACACAAGGAAGGGGCATGAGCTTCCATTCTCTTGCCCTCTTTCTTTGTGTGGTACTTCCCCTGAGCCTATGAAACAAGTACGGGGGCCTCATTCAGAAGGATGCCCTTTGGTTTCTAGATCTTGTCCAGGTGGTGAAGCAGACGGTTTCAGGATCGATCACCCTTTCCCCGAAAGTTCCTTCCCCAGACACTCCTACTATCTCGGAGTCCTCCCAAGGTAGTGAATGCTCATCTGATACTATGCATAGCAGTGAAGCTTGGCAACCTCATCCTCTAGCCCCTCCCAAGCCTTAGTTGTCTTCGATGTATTGCTAGTATTTGAAGACCAAGACCCGGTCTGGGAGAGAGTAGGATTGATTCCAATCATTCCTAAGAAGAGGGGAAGGAATCACAGAGCAGGTATTTCTCCTCCATGGGACACCTTACATCCTCGTACGAGCAGGGAATTGAGCTCCCCGAGGGAAGTCACATTCCCAGATAACTATAGGCTTTTGCCTGTAGAGTTGAGCGGGCCAGATTCCTCTACCAAGGTGGCAGAGGTTCCTCCTGCTCTCCCATAAGGAGCAAAACCTAAAGAGTCAGAGAAGAAGGACAGCTCATCCCTTTTCAAGGGCTTCAATATCTGCCCAAGGGAATGGAAGGACACTAAGACGCTTCCTAAGAATTGGCATTCTATGGATGAACGTCCGTCTCAAGGGGAACCTCATTCGGCATCAACATCTACCTCTGTAAAACTGGAGCATAGCAGACTTCCTCCGAGGCTCCAGTCCTCTGCCAGAAGGAACTCTGAAGAAGACCTATACCCTGCTATGAGTGCCATCTTTGAGGTGGAAGAACCTTTCAACAACGGGTCGGAACCTCCGATGGAGTACTACCAGCATCCGCCGGCCCCAAGATCTCACCCCTGGAGCAGAAGAATTCAGACAGTCTCTTTCTGTAAGTCGTTTCCTGCATAACGAAGTCAACAACCTGGAGGAGCCAGATCAGAATCTGGCAGAGGGAAAGGACATGGTCCTAGACCTCTTCTGCGATACGTCGGGGCCAACCAAGACTAAAAGACCAAGATAGCTTTGCCTTGGTCGAGGGGATTAAGACGGCAAAGAAGAGAACTTATTCCTAAGTGGCAGGAACTTCACGATCTCTCCGATCTGTAGATTCTACTCGTAGGCCTTATAATCCTCCCAGTGCTGCTATTCCCATGATACCAGAGTACCTATTGTACCTCAATAAGGAAAAGCTTTGTTCAGTATCAGTGGTAAAAGGCTATCGCTCCCCCTTGAGCCTCGTCTTCAAACTGAATAAAGTTAATGTTTCCTCCTTGATGGAATTGTCTTTGCTCATACGGAATTTTGAGCACACATGCTCTCAGTCAGAAGGCAGACCTCCTCCTTGGAGTGTAGTCATGGTTCTTCGTTCACTAAAAGGAGCCCCTTACGAACCTCTTCATCAAGCCTCAGGTCGAGACTTGACCCTGAAGACAGTTTTCCTTCTAGCCCTGACCTCTGCGAAAAGTCGTCGAGCTTCGTGGTCTGTCTTATGATGTCGTCCAATTCAGTTTCGTCCTCAGTTTGTAGCTAAGACTCATAAACCAGCAGTAGCAGATCCTAGAATCAGGCCCTTCCGGATTGAGTCTCCGGTATGTAACAGATGATCCAGATCAACTGTTACTCTACCCTGTAAGGGCACTGAAGAAATATTTGAAAAACTAAGAGAGCCCACTCACAAATCAACAGGCTCTTTGTGAGCATGGAGAGAAGTTAAGGGAAGAATGTGATATCTTCCAGGATCAGGTAGGTGATTGAGAGAGCCATTCAGCAAGATTACTCTTATCCCAGTCCGTGTCCCCTATCCCGTGATGGATGTCATGGGTATCAGTACATCCCTGATGTTTAAGAGGGATTTTTCTGTGAGGCAGGTGTTACAAGCGGGCGTGTAGAAATGACAAAGTACGTTCACCAGCCACTACCTGCAAGACATAACCCACAGAAACCCACACATTCACCTTAGGTCCAGTGATGGCTATGCAAAATGTGTTCAAATGACACCTGAGCTCCCTTGTAGGACAATCAGCAGTCGGTTGAGGCCAGATGTTACCCGAGAGTAAATCTACAATGGATGTGTGAGACTGTCCACCTCTATTTTATTCTCCCCTCTCTTTGGGGTCAGCAACTGAGGAACTCTGCAAGCTGACCTCCGCTGACAATAGGTGGGTACAATGCTTTTTGTGTAACCTGGTATATTTCTATATATTTGTTATGTCCTCGATTGGAGAAAGAGGTGGAGTCGGGGAATGTTTAGGTAAGTGAGGGACGTTGCTCCAATTTTACACTTAATCGGTCAAGTTACATAGCCAAATTCTACGCTAGCACCAATTGCCCAGGCCATCATCCTTTAGGACTACGAGGTGTCAGCGTGCTTTTTAAGCAGTTCGTATGTAGCACAGAGGGACACCGTGGGACTGTCTCCAGCCAGTTGGTTTTAGGGACTTCCACCCACCACGAAGTGACTGTCGTATGTAATGAGCGTGAGGTTTGTATATAGCGCAGGAACAAATGACAGATTGGCAATAATTTGTATTTTTCCTAAACTTACAAACTTAAAGCTCTTTACACTGTGGTTCCCTCCAACACTTTCCCCCGGAAGTCCTACCGCAGTTGCAAAGTGACTGTTGTTTACATAAACCCCTTGATTTTGGTCAGGAAGTTCTTAATCATGAGGCCCTTATTTTCAAACTCAAACAGTTGGAAGTGGGTGGGTTGTTTCTTAGGTCTTCATTGGATTTTTAAGTAATAGATTGCAAAGAGTTGTTGTTGATGGGCACCATAGTGAGTATAGGAATTTGATATCTGGTGTTCTTTAGGGTAGTGCTCTTGGCCCATTACTTTTCATGCTATATACACATGACATGTGGTTTGGCCTAGAAAACAAGCTTGTTGCATATGCAGATGATGCTACACTCTTTGCATCAATTCCATCTCTTGAATGTAGATGTGGGGTTGGTGAATCCCTTAATAGAGATCTAACTAAAATTAGTGCATGGTGCAAATTATGGGGTATGAAGTTGAATCCTAACAATAATCAGAGTATGATTTTAAGTAGGTCAAGGACAGTGGCTCCTCATCATGCAAATCTCAACATTGATAATGTTTCTTTAACTGTATGACTTAAAATTTTAGGTGTGGTTCTCGGCAGCAAATTTACTTTGAGAAACACATTAAATCTGTGTCTTCTTCAATTGCACAAAAAATTAGCTTAATGAGGAAGTTTTTCAAAATTTTCTGTGATCAATCTATTCTGAAGAAGTGTTTTAATTCTTTTATTCTACCTTGTTTCGAGTATTGTTCTCATGTTATATATTAATCTCTTCCACTGTCGTTCAATTAGTTCATTATGCATAAGATTTTTCATAATTATGATCATTATTCATATTCAGATCTTCCCAGACAGTTCCATCCTGTTTGTAATACTAGACATGCAGTTAATTCTAATAGTCAGACCTCCATCATAAGGCTCAATACTACACGGTATTCTAGAAGTTTTATTCCATGACCAAGTTGTGGAATAATCTTCCTAATCGGGTAGTTCAATCGGTAGAACTTCAAAAGTTCAAACTTGCAGCAAATGACCTAAGTCTTTTTATAGTTTATATATGAAATATCTGTTTTGATGTTCTTAGTTTTTTATATTTTATTTTAATTGTTCATTATTTCTCATATTGTTTATTTATTTCCTTATTTTCTTTCCTCATTAGCTTATTTTTCCCTGATGGGGTCTTTGGGCTTATAGCATCTTGCTTTTCCAACCAGGGTTGTCGCTCATCTAGCAATACTGTAATAACAATAATAATAATATTGATAATAATAATAATAATAATAATAATAATAATAATAATAATAAAAGAAATAATGGTAATAATAATAATGATGATGATGATGGTGAGGATGATGATAATAATTAATAATAATAATAATAGTTAATAATAATAATAATAATAATAATAATAATTGATAACAACAACAACAACAACAGTGCAAGTGTGAACGGGGTGGCCGGTTACCCTGCTAAATCCCTCTGCTAACTAACGTAGGGTAGTTACACCGTGCAAAAGTTTCTAACGGCTGGTTTCAGTTAGCACCAAAATAATACTCCTCTGTAAAGATTAGGTTTGTATAGTTAGGAAAAATACAAATTATTCCAAATTTATCTTATTGGCAGTTTTTATTCGATTACTAATTTGGTACAAACTTTTTTCAGATCTGATAAAAGTGGAGGGTTCAGGTTCATATGAGAAGGACTTTTGGGCCATGACAGAAACAGAAAGGCTAGATAGCATTCCTATACTTAGAGAGGAAGGAAATTCATTGTACAAAGAAGGTAAACATCCTGAAGCTGCCAAAAAGTATTCTGAAGCACTTGGGAGACTGGAACAACTTATGCTAAGGTATAGATAAATGCCATTTATATATACAGTAGTACCTTGGTTAATGAGTTTAATCCATTCTGGGAGCAAGCTCACACCCAGTACTTGTAAATCAGGACAATTTTTTCCCCTAAGAAAGAAAGGAAATTATCTTGATGCATTCTATAAATCCATAAATACACATATACACTAATTTTTAAAGGTTTGTAATGTTATTTAAAGAATAAATTACAGTACAGTATATTATAACATTGCAAATTAATACAAATTATTAATTCTCACTAAATAATAGAATAATAATGACAAATTTACTTATATTCTACCTTTGAGGAGATTCATGGTTGGCATGTGGGAGACGAGACAAGAGGAGGAGATGGAGGTGGTTACTGTTTGGAGGGGGATCCTTCCTTCATGAGAATTTCTTGTAGAATATTGGGAGCTTTCACTCTTAAACTACGTTCACTATCGCTAGTTAAATCACTTAAATTACGCTTTATGGGCATTTGTACATCATTTTTTTTCACGTATAAAATTTGACAAGGAACCTATCTGAAGACAATTTCCTTTGCCTTTTCTTCAAAAGTCATTTTTTAAATGATGTAAACACTGCATGTGTGGCATACAGGCACCATGTTACTGATTTCATGCTACTCCCAATTGTACTTATTTACAAAAAATCTATAAATGGAAGAAAATTTTTGCTCATAAACCAATTTTGAATTTTTATACTTGCAAACCGATTTACCCATATTCTGAGCGACTCATAAACCAAGATATCACTGTACAGTGTTCATGTTGTGTATTAAAATGAAAAAAACTCTTAGCTTGACTTAGTTTTCATACATTAATTGTGTTTCATTTATTTTAGTTTTCATAATCATGGGAAAGCTTAAAAGAGGCTTGCTTATCTTGAGTTACTGATAGGCTTCTTGTTTATTGAATATTGATGAATAAGATTTTTTTTTATATTATTTGTTACAGTGAATTAAAATGCTTATATCTCTGCTTTTAAAAATATGCCAGAAAATATACCCTGCGAAGGTTCCCTGTGATATACTAACAACAAGAAATAATTTGAATATTGAACTTTCAAATAAATACTGTAGATTACAAGGAGCAAAGTATATGTTAAATTGTTTATAATTGTACAAAACTCTTATTTCTATACGAATACAAACCCTTGTCATTTGATAGGTGTATGTTTCTAGCATGGCTAGAACTTTGCTGTCAAAAATTGTGATAAGATGTCAGTAGTTACTGGTTGTTCTTGTTGCTGTTTATTTCCTCGCGAGTGTGAACTATTAAGCAGGAGTACTCCACTTAGCGCGCATTCATTGGACTTGAGCATTATTATGTTCATGCCTATCTATTCATACACAAGCATAATCATCTGCTTTCTCCCCCCACATGTGATGTGCATTCATTGGATCTTGATGTCACATCTGTTCGTGCGCACCCTTTTACAGTAGCTCACCCTTACCTAGGCCTCATAGAAAGCTATGTTCACTCTCTTTTATAAAGAGCTCACATTAGCCCTCTAGTAAGGCAAGAAACTTGATAGTTCTATGTTAGCCAGAAAATTTCAACTGGTATACGATGTTTGGCAATTGTTGTTAGTCTTGTAGAAAATGCAGTGGGGGGTAGGGTAAAGTGGTCGCCTTCCAAGTCGGCCAGGTAGCGAATATGTGGGCTAACTGAGTTTTGAAGAGGAGAGACAGTGGTTTCTCACTTCTCAAAACATTAGCCCAGAGGTGGCATTAGAATTAAGAAACTTGTCTGTGCAGGGTGCCAAATCTCTTCTGTCGTGTGCAGGCAGTGGTGAATTCATGAAGCTTTACTGAGCTCTCTGATCTACCAAGCTGTTGTCTTCAAGGGCTCTGGCCTTTAAAGAGGAAGGGTGGCCAAGCCTGCAAGTTCGGAATCAATGAAGATCTTTGCGCCCGCTCTGAGACTCCATTTCGCACCACCTGCAATCTCTTCACAGAAAGATCTTGTACATGCACAGCATCTTCACAGAAAGATCCTGTACATGCACAGCCTTTTGGACTACCTCAGCCTTTCCTATCAGGAAGGGTGAGGGGAGGGAGAGGGAAACATTGTGACATGTGTTCCCCTTCCCTATTGCCACAGGAAATTGGGTCATAGTCTTCGGTAGTGTGTCCTTCAAAATGGTTACTTGCTACCCTTTCTCGACAACTTGTTTTCCCCCCCACCTCTTGTTCCAATAGAGTTCTCAATGGAGCACCTAACATTTACAAAAGCCTTGTCCTTGCAGGCAGAAGTTGAAGGAATGTTGAAGAAGTATGCTCTCAAAGTCGTTCAAGATGGATCTTCTGGTGGAGAAGGTAATGGGAGCTGGAGACCGGTCATTGACCTCTCTCCTTTAAAAAAAGTTTGAAAACAAAAGAAAGTTCAGGATGGAAACAGTATGTTCTGTGCTATCCTCATGCTTTTGGTAGATCTGAAGGATGCGGTGGCCTATTGGAAACGTCCTTGCCTGGCAATCCCCAGACGGGAGATAAGAGTCCCTCTCAAACTCGATAGTTTCTTCTAGTGTCTGCCACCTCACCATTCTTGTGAGCCAAGGGAGTTGGGGGGGGGGCCTTTGGGAGAGCCTATAGGTCTACCTGCTAAGTCATCAGCAACCATTGCCTAGCCTTCCCTGGTCCTAGCTTGGCTGGAGAGGGGCCTTGGGTGCTGATCGTATATATGATCAATCTCTAGGGCATTGTCCTGCTAGCTAGGCCAATGTCACTGTCCCTTGACTCTGCCATTCATGAGAAACCTTTAAACCTTTAAAGATGTATACTTTAAAGTGTCTGTTCATCAGACCTCTTGAAAATACCTCCGCTTCTCCTCCCTCTGTGGTATGATGCACCAGTTCAAGACTGTGTTTTGGACTGTGTACGGCTCCCCAGGTGTTCACATTTGTGCTCACCTTGGTAGCTGCTTGTGCTTACTGATGATTGATTGATCTTGACCTCCTCAAAGAGGTAGTTTCTTCAGGATTAAGATCATTTTGCTACAATATGGCAGTTGTG
Organism: Palaemon carinicauda; assembly: GCF_036898095.1. Classification (NCBI taxonomy): domain Eukaryota; kingdom Metazoa; phylum Arthropoda; class Malacostraca; order Decapoda; family Palaemonidae; genus Palaemon; species Palaemon carinicauda. Next base: position 50,740,758 of record NC_090762.1, on the reverse strand, counting down.
GTAAACTGCGAGAAGTTGAATCTCATGCCCAAGCAGAGGTTGAAGTACCTGGGCATGGGCATGTTGATAGACTCGTCAGTAGCGAGGGTCTTTACCCCAAACGATCACATCAGCAAGCTCAGGGAAGTTGTGTGACCATTTCTGTCCAAGACAGTAATTCCAGCTTGGCACAGGCAACATCTCGGTCACCAGTCCTTGTTAGAAAAGCTTTTAACACACAGACAACTCCACCAGAGATCTTTTTAATAATGTCTAAAGGATCACTGCTCAGCCAGCAAGAATCCTCCATTCTTTCTTGTTCCAATTAAACAAGATATTCGGGAAAAGCTGGCCTGGTGCCTCAATGAGAACTACTTCATCTTAGGAGTTCTACTCAACTTCTCATGTCCAGACATTCTTCTGGTTTCGAACACATCAAAGGAGGGGTGGGGAGCACACCTGGACGACTTGGTCGCCTCATGAGTGTGGACCAAAAAGGATAGGCACCTGCACATCAACATTCTCAAGGTGCAGGCAGCCTTCATAGGGTTATAATCATTCCAAGAGCATGTGAAGTGGCACTTCGTAATCTTGATGAACAACAGCACTACAATGATGACTTCATCAACTCCCTCGTGCCCCATCTGTGAGTTGATGAAACAGATGCACATCTGGGCGGTATTTCACTCCATAAAGTTTTCAGCAAGGTTCATTCTTGGCAGGAGGAATGTATTAACAGACACAATCGATGGCTAAGGACAAGTTTTAGGAGTAGAATTGTCCATATATCCTTAGGTGGCAGAAAGGCTTTTGCCTGTGGGGCTCTCTAGGGATTGACCTGTATGCCAAGCGGCTGAACAAGAAGCTTCTCGTATTCTGCTCCCCCATTCCAGATTCATGGGCTGTGTTCAAGGACACCTTCCAACACCCATAGGATTACCTGGACATCTATGCCTTCCCACCATTTGGCCTGATTCGGGCAGTGTTAAGTATGCCAGGACTCTGAATGACCCTGGTGGCTCCCAGATGTCCTCACATTGAGTGATATCCTGATCTGCTTGCTCTTCTGTTTGAGGTCTCTAGAGAATATCCCTTGTGGCTCCTTGCTCTTTGTCAGTTGCACCTACAAAGGTACCTGCAGTCGGAAGAGTGCTAGGTCTTCACAGGTGGAGACTCCAGCATCTCCGTCTACCGGAAGGCTTTTCATGAGGCACTTCCCAGAATCTGTTTGGATATCTTTGGAGATCCTCTACAGCTGTCTAAAAGGCTAAGTAGGCCATCTTCTGCGATTGGTGTCGTATAAGGGATTTTTCTCCAATTGAAGCAACTGTAGTATAGATTGCAGATTTTCTAGTGTTCCTTTGCCGAGAGAAGCACCTCTCAGTCATAATGAAGGCTACAGTACTGCTCAGATTCAACTATGGCCTTTCAACTGAAGGGAATAGATCTCTCCACTTATTGGGAGTTGTATATGCTCATGAGGAGCTTCATGTAGTCTTGCCCACCCCAGGATATCAGGCCTCCAGAGTAGGATGTAACTCTTAGTCCTCAGGGTTCTTACACGTATCCCATTGAAACCCTTAAGAAGGGTATCAGATAGGGATTTAACTCTCTCAAGACTTTCTTCTTGCTACCTTTAGCATTGTTGAAGAGAGGATGCGAGTTGTACTATCTTTTATATAGTCATCCATGATCATGGATGGAAGGAGGTCTATTTCAGTTTTGTGCTAGACTTCATGGCCAAGACTCAGAATCTGGCTGCACATGACCCCAGATTCAAATCCTTCTCCATCTGTGCCCTCTTGGAGGCTTTGGGTGGTGATTGAGAGGAGATGCTCTTGTGTCCCGTGAGTGCTATGAGGTGCTATTTGAAGAGGACCCAACTCCTGAGGTCAAAATATCAGATTTTTTTTTGTTTTCAATGGCAGATCCAAGAAAAAAGTGTCAAGTAACGAGGTCTCTTTTAGGCTTTGTGTGATGATCTGGAAAGCTTAAACCTCGCCTGATGAGAGATTTGAGGTGCCAACCAGGACCAGAGTTCATGAAGTTAGGGCATTGGCCTTACACCCACTTTTAAGGTAAAGAACTCCAAATCAATCAGTCAATCACTTTTAAGAAGATCCTGTCAGTAGGCTTGGTATTGAAGGTGGGTGTCAAACAGACAACCTTCACAGTCTTACTAGCGAGAGTGTATCCTTATTTTCCTTGCCGTTCATTTGCTTGGACCTTTGGTGGCTGTTCAAGCTATTGTGTAACCAGTCTAGATCCCACACAGGACAAGGATGCATCTCATCTATGGTAGTGATTAGCCATAGATCTGAAATGAAAGGTGGTATAACTACCTCTTCTTTATTTTTCTCCCTCTCCCTCTGGGGCAACCGGTTGAAGCTTTACCTACCGGTAAGTTACACTTCAGAGCACCATTCTTTATTTCAAAAGAAGTGTATCTCCCCATCCTCTGTATGAGCAGGGGGATTGCTAATCCTATACCTACACATTAATCTTGTATTTAGTATTTGGTTCTAGCTGATGGCTCCTTTAGGGAAAAGTTCCTCTTGTCTGATCTAGTACAATTGTTTTTTGTTATACTGTACTAGGTATGCAGTTAATTATAAGTCTATCATAAGCCTTAATACTACTGTACACAGTATTCTTGAAATTTCATTCCAGCTATGAACAAGTTGTGAAATGATCTTCCAAATCAGGCAGTTTGAATTGGTGGAATTTAGGAAGTTGAAACTTGCAGCAAATGTTTTCATGTTTAATATGCTGACGTAAGTCTCTATTTGTAGTTTATTTATAAAAGATCTATTTTAATGTTGTTACTGATCTTAAAATATTTTATATTTATTGGTCATTACTTTTCTTGTACTTGATTTATTTCTTTGTATCTTTTCCTCACTGGGTAATTTTTCCCTTTTGGAGCCCTTGGGTTTATAGCATCCTCCTTTTCCAACTAGGGTTGTAGCTTTGCTAGTGACAATAACCCAGTCCTCTGTTTTCTGAGGAAGTGATGAACATCTCCAAGGAAGAATTAGAACCTTCCAATTTTAGTTCCATGGTACAGTATTTCCAACACTCAAGTAGTTGGCTTCCCTAATTAAAGGACAAGTGGTTGTATGCTGCATAGGAACAAATAAATTTTTTTTCAAAGTAATTTGTATTTTTCAAAGCTATATAAATCTGAATGCTTTATTATAAACTACCCTCTAAATCTTGTCGGATAACTGCTTGTTATCTTTTTTCAAGGACCAATTCCAGCTCGCACCAAACAAATTTCCCTAATCAAAGGACTTGGTTTGGGCTTGGCTTTGTATAGCTAGGGAAAATGCAAATTACTAAATTTGTTGTTTCTGCTGCATAGGGTAGCATGGGTCTTCTGTACCAATTGTAAACCTTTACTAACCAATTTGATATTTTTTATTTATCAGTATTTTAGCTGTCTCTCAATTTCATGTTTCAGCTACTTTCTTCTTACTGCTTCTTTTACTACTTCCGCTGTCCAGTCTTTCTGTAAGGTCACAGAAAGGTTCTTCCTCTTGTAAGATCTTTCCATTTATTACAACAGAGCTCTCAACTCTTCTGTCTTCTTCACTATTAAGACAATGCAATCTTAGAAGTACAGGGTGGTGTTAGAAGATGTAAGGGTTGTATGAATCAGATTTTCACAGTTAGGCAGATATACGAGAAATATTTAGCAAAATGTAAAGAGGTGTATGTTGCGTTTATGGATCTAGAGAAAGCGTATGATGGAGTTGATAGGGAAGCAATGTGGAATGTGATGAGGTTATATGGAGTTGGTGGAAGGTTGTTGCAAGCAGTGAAAAGTTTTTACAAAGGTAGTAAAGCATGTGTTAGGATAGGAAGTGAAGTGAGCGATTGGTTTCCGGTGAGAGTGGGGCTGAGACAGGGATGTGTGATGTTGCCGTGGTTGTTTAACTTGTATGTTGATGGAGTGGTGAGAGAGGTGAATGCTCGAGTGCTTGGATGAGGATTGAAACTGGTAGACGAAAATGACCATGAATGGGAGATAAATCAGTTGTTGTTTGCAGATGATACTGTACTGGTTGCAGACGCGGAAGAGAAGCTTGGCTGATTATTGACAGAATTTGGAAGGGTATGTGAGAGAAGGAAGCTGAGAGTTAATGTGGGTAAGAGTAAGGTTATGAGATGTACGAGAAGGGAAGGTGGTGCGAGGTTGAATGTCATGTTGAATGGAGAGTTACTTGAGGAGGTGGATCAGTTTAAGTAATTGGGGTCTGTTGTTGCAGCAAATGGTGGAGTGGAAGCAAATGTATGTCATAGAGTGAATGAAGGATACAAAGTGTTGGGGGCAGTTAAGGGAGTAGTAAAAAATAGAGGGTTGGGCATGAATGTAAAGAGAGTTCTGTATGAGAAAGTGATTGTACCAACTGTGATGTATGGATCAGAGTTGTGAGGAATGAAAGTGATGGAAAGACAGAAATTGAATGTGTTTGAGATGAAGTGTCTAAGGAGTATGGCTGGTGTATCTCGAGTATATAGGGTTAGGGACGAAGTAGTGAGGGTGAGAACGGGTGTAAGAAATGAGTTAGCAGTTAGAGTGGATATGAATGTGTTGAGGTGGTTTGGCCGTGTTGAGAGAATGGAAAATGGCTGTCTGCTGAAGAAGGTGATGAATGCAAGAGTTGATGGGAGAAGTACAAGAGGAAGGCCAAGGTTTGGGTGGATGGATGGAGTGAAGAAAGCTCTGGGTGATAGGAGGATAGATGTGAGAGAGGCAAGAGAGCGTGCTAGAAATAGGAATGAATGGCGAGCGATTGTAACGCAGTTCCGGTAGGCCCTGCTGCTTCCTCCGGTACCTTGGATGACCGCGAAGGTAGCAGCAGTAGGGGATTCAGCATTATGAAACTTCATCTGTGGTGGATAACGGGGGAGGGTGGGCTGTGGCACCCTAGCAGTACCAGCCGAACTCGGTTGAGTCCCTTTTCAGGCTGGGAGGAACATACAGAGGAGAGGTCCCCTTTTTTGTTTCATTTGTTAGATGTCAGGTATGTTTAAAGGATAATGATGGTGAACTGGTAAAATAAAACTGCCTTTGCAGAATTTCATCTTGTGGGATCAGTATTGGCTTCCACAGTTGCCGTCTGCGCTCCGACCTGGGTTCATAACAGTTGGGGCAATAATAGTAAAGCTTTTCACTTCATATTTCATAGTTTTAATCCTTGGTGTCTTGTATGAAAATAGTCCACAGGATTGCAATTGATAAAAATTTCAGGACCATAACATACTTCTGATAGGCAAGAAGTCAATTATTGTCAACTTTCTATTACTGTATGTACAGTAAATATTATCAAAGCGTATCCCTACTGTATCATGTCATAAGCAAAGAATGTGAATAGTGCTGACTAAATTGTCTTTTCTCTTTAGAGTAAGTATCAAGTTATCATAGAATTCGGTGTCATTTGAATAGGATTTTGTTTCACTGGGGGCGGATGAAAACTTATCTAAATATCTTGAAAGACTATTTTGTTGTTGCACAGTTAAATTTGAAATAACCCTTCTTTTTTTTAAGTGATTACTAAAGCTTGCCATGTTCAGCAAAAAAGGTTTACCTTACAATATCTTTATTTGGTAATTTTGTAGTGTAGCGAAATACAGTATATTAATTTGCTCTTATTTTTCAGGGAAAAACCAAAGGATGAAGAATGGTTGAAATTGAATGAAATGAAAATCCCTCTGCTACTCAACTTTTCTCAGTGCCAAATTTTAGAGGGAGAATATTACTCTGCAATAGAACACTGTACATCAGTATTAGAACAAGATCCAGGTGAGTGTCAAAATAATATTGCTCTCCAATCTTTCATATTTGATTAGTAAAGATGCCAAGAATTTTTTAACGACTATGTTCCTCTTTACACAAGATTATACCTTGGGAACCCTATAGGGTAGTGGTACCATACTTGTGCCTCACACATCACACTGTAAGCATTGCTAAATTTTTCTTTTTTAGAGTACTGTAGTCCCCGATACTTTGAATAAAACACAGTACTATGATTAGGGTGAGGTAGGGCACCAAGTCTCCTCAACTCGTTAAACTGGTGTGTGCATGAAAAATCCGAGTGAGGTAGTGCTATTGTTATCTCCTACAGTTATCACTTGACTAATCTCACTGGACTTTGTCGTATTTGTTCGATGTGTATTTCAGAGTAATTTTTTTGTGGCGACATAGCATTTAGGTTGATATTCTCAACTGTTACTTGCTTATGGGTGTGAAAAATACTAAAAGTAAATTTACTTGCATAGGATAAATTTGATTTTAAAATTGAATGCAACCCTAACTTGCAAACTATACTGGAAAATTACCTTGGGTCTTGGAGAATCTTTCCTCCTTTTCTTAGACTCCATGTAAAGTGATACCACAAAACTAGATATAACTTAAAAAAGGAGGCTACGAAGTGTCAATTAATTTTGAAGATCAATCTGGTTACAGCCAGATTAAAGTGTCCAGAATACAGTATTATGAAAGAAGAGGTAAGACTTTGAATTAATTCCATTAGTGCTTTGTAGTGGATGATTTTGTTTGGGAAAATCTAAATTTAGTTATTATTATGACATATCTTTATAGCATGCATCAAAGACCTAATTTTAAAAATGTTCAAATATTGATATGAAGATCAGTGACATAGAATTAGATAGACTAAATTTTTCTCAAATTTTAAGATAACAGTTAATTATTGAAGACCAGACAGGTCAATATTCAAAATACTGTATGGTAAAAAAAAAAAAACTTTAAGGATTTCCTCAATATAGCAGTTTTCTGTGCAGTTGAAAAAGAGGTAGACTAGATATGCTTCCTATAAAGTGAATTTTCAATCAGGAATCACACTTAAAATTTGTAAATGAGCTTTGTGTAATTATAGATCACATACAATTTGAAGAGCTGACGAAACATTCTTTATTTTATCATGCAGAGCATCTGTTCTGTGACAAAAGCAACTGACCCAGCTCATGCATAGCTTTTGGCAGGTATTTATAATACCAAACATGTTATGTCACACCCCTAGTATGAAACTAAGTACCTTGTAGGAGCAACTACAGTTAACACCTTGACATACGAGTGTCCCAACATACGAGAAATTTGAGATACGAGGAAAGTTTCAAGCAAATTTTTTCCCCGAGATACGAGACAAATTTGAGATACGAGGATACAAGACGGTTCCCTATGCAGTTGCTAGGTGGCCAAGTGTGCGAGAAGCTGCTCACGAGGACAGCATCGCTCGCTCTTTCCCGTCGGATCTCCGTTGCGTAAAGTTAACTCCGAACATTGGCCATAGTGTTTGCATTTTTTACGTGTTTTTTTTGCATTGATCAGTACAGAATTCAGTCCAAAGCAAGTGAGTGCAAACAAGGGTAGTGAAAAAAAAAAGCGTATGATGACAATCGAGATGAAGCATGAAATAATCGAAAAACATTAGAGTGGTGTACAAGTGACTGAGCTGGCTTGCCAATATGAAAGGAGTATATCAACAATATGTACCATCCTCCAGCAAAAGGATGCCATAAAGAAGGAAATCAGGGACATGTTAGTGAAGTGGCAGGAGTTCTTTGATTTTATGGAAAAGAGGCACCCGGATAAGTTGGTGTGTGGTCGTGCGTTAGCCTTTTGTGACGACACTTGTGTACGTCATTTCCGTAACATTTTGAAGGAGAGACAAAAGCAAACATCCTTACATAGGTTCCCTTTCAAAAGACAAATGTGAAGGTGAAAGCGAGCCAAAAAGAGCCAAGTCGGAAGAAGAAAATTAAAAAGAATGAAAATGAAAATAAAATTAGAATTAAGTTTAGTGTAACGTAAGATTAACATTTATTTTTAAGTGTGTGTACAGTAAGCTAATTTCATTTAACTTAAATCTAAAGTTTAAGTTATCTTACGTAGTGCTACAAAGTGTAGCGTACCGAACGTGTTGCTGTCAAGTCTCTCTCCTCCCCCTTCTCTCTCCCTCCTCCTCTGCACAGACCGCCGTTAGCTGCTACCATCTGTCTCAAAGGTAAGAACTCTATAATAATGTCACATTTTATTGCAGATCATAACCAGTACATAGGTATTTGTTATTTTGTGAGCGTAGGTTGTGAATTAGAACAATTAAAAACATGTTTTTCCACTGTAATATACTGTTTTTAGGTGTTTTTTCAGAGGGTGGGAACGGAATAATTTTTTTTTGTTATTGTATATTGGAAAAATTGATCCGAGATACAAGCGAACTGACATACGAGCTCGGGTCCCGGAACGCATTAAGCTCGTATCTCAAGGTATTACTGTACTAAATTTCAGATCTCAACCTATTTACATATGCAGGTGTTCTTGGAACTATATGACAGTTCATTTAGCATATAAGGTACTGTAATCTTCTTTACATTTTAGTATGGCATATGAAAAACATCCATTTTAAACTTTCTTAATGTACTCTCAAGATATCAGCAGATTCTAGAGAATGCGCAGGAGAGTATGGGCGCACAGTACGGTGCTGTGCAGGAAGATGCTGGTGTGCTGTTTCCGGTGAATGCGCAGGAGAGCACTGGCGCGCAGATGAGCACTGGCAAGCTGGAGAGCGCCGTCGAGCCGGAAGGTGCTGATGAGCTAGAGAGAGCTTTGGCACAGCAGAGCGCTGATGCGCAGGAGAGCGCTGGCGCATGGGAGAGCGGTGACGTACAGGAGAGTGCAGTTGTTTTGGAGAACGCTGGCAAGCTGGAGACCGAGGCTACGCATGAGAGCGCTGATGTCTCGGGGAGTGCTAATGAGCTTAAGCTGGAGAGCGCAGTCGCGTTGGCGAGTGTAGGTTGGCTGGCGATCTGGCAAACGCTGCTATTTGGAACGGCGGGGCTGTGCTGGAGAGCGCCGGCAATCGGGAGATCGCTGGGGCATTGGGGGCCGCTGAGAACGAATAGGAGAAAGCTGGCAATCAGGCGAACATCGTAGCGCTGGAAAACGAAGACAATCTTGAAAGCGTTGGAGTGCAGGCTGGCGCTGATGTACTGTTGGAGAGCGCTGGTGCCCTGCAGGGCGCTGCCAAGCTGGAGAGCGATGGCGCGCACCTAAACGCTTAGGTAGAACATCCGCAGGATGTACAGGAGACAGGAACGGTGACAGTAGGTCAGCAAGTCGGCTGGAAGGTCGAACAGGAACAGGGATGTGCACTTTGGAAGGGCGAACATCCACCGATGGGGTCGTGAACGATCCGCAGAAGAGTCCGGGGCCGAAGTCCGAGAACTAGCGGCAGCGTCGTAAGGAGAAGGACCTGGGACGAGCGAAGGTCGAGGGCCAGAAGACGACTGAAGCGGAGGCTCCTCTGTGGGGGACAGCTGCGAAGATGAGGCTGAAGAGCCGAAGAGGCGCCTTTTCACCGATGGGGAAGGGCCACTTCTAAGGCGAAGCGGAGGGTGAGCTCTGCAACAGAGATGCCCTCTCCTCTAGGGGCCGTTGGATCAGCAAGCTGACCTTGAGCAGCAGTCTTCCGAAGAGGAATCTTTATGAGAGAACTTCCCAGAGGGGGAGAAACACTCACAGGAGAGACCGCGATGGACTTGGTTTCCCCCTCGAAGGATGAACAGGAATGGGGGAAATGTAGTCGGCAGCAACAGCTCGAGAGTCTGGAGGGGCAGGAGCATCGGCAGCAACCACAGAAGACGCCTCTTAACACCACAACGTCGACGAGAGATAGAGGATCTACCTCTGAAGTCGATGACGGCTGTACACTCGCACTGCGGAGGATAAGTTACAGCCAGGACTCCTTGGAGGGTGGACCTGGAAGCCCCAAGGACGACACACCTGTAACACAGAACACATAGACAAGGCGTCACCTGGGGGGAGAGGTGGGTGCCGCTTCAGTAGGGGAAGCAACACTATCTCTCGAGGACTGAGGTTAGTCAAAAATTAAAGAGTCTACGCTACTGCTCCATGGTCTCTCGGAAGAGGGCGAATGAGCAGGAGCTTCAGAGGAAGGTCGGGAGGCGGAAGAAGAGGTCTTGGGTTTTTTCTTTCCGAAGGAATCTTCTAAGGAGAAATATCCCGCCTAGACTCCTTCTTTCGTCGACTTCACACGTGGAGAATATCCAGCTCCTCCTCCCTCAGAGAGTCTTTTCTACAACTGGTTGCTTTGGCTATCCAGGCTAAGTGAACTGTAAGTTGGTATCATGGAAAGGGTATCCCACCCCTCGATGCCACTATGCCAGTATTAGGGGAGTTCCTCGGTTACTTTTTGGAAGAAAGCTTCTCTCAGTCTCAGCAATGAAAGGCCACCGTTAGTCCTTCAGCCTCTCCTTCAGACCGAAAGGAATTAACCTTTCCTCCACGTCAGTATCGCCCCTGCTTATACAGTATGGAGTTTCGAGCCTCCAGACCCTTAGTCGGAAAGGAAACCTCAATCCAGGACTCCAACCAGCAGATGTTCACCTGACCTCGATGGCAAGTCTTCCGCTCGTGTTGGCTTCGGCCAAGAGAGTCAGCAAACCCCATGAGATGCCCTTAACGTGTCTTATTCACAGCGATGTGCCAGGTAATGCTCGACTTCGTTTCTGGCCGCTCAGACCCCATAATCCGAACCCTTCAGTTTGGGAGTCTTTCGCAGCATGACCAATGATCCAGATCAACAGTTACAGTAGACCCCCGGGGTACGGCGTCCCCAGCTTACGTTTTTTTCACGTTACGGTGTGGAATACGATGTTTTTTCGTCCCCTCGTTACGACATTTTCCCCACCTTACGGCATCGAATTCCAAAATTCAAACTTGGCGGTTTTTACACGTACGATTGTGCAAGTCACTCGCCTACCACCACGCTCATATGTCACTGCATACGTCACTAAGAAGCTGGTCTGCTATTGGTCAGCGTCACTGCGTCACTAAGATGCCGATACGCTATTGGCCGAAATCCCTCCCACAATGCCTAGAGAGATGCTGCCTCTCTCTCTCTCTCTCTTTGTTAATCGCGCTCAGCTCAGAATCTCGTGTGCGTTTCGTAAAGGCATGATCTCGTGTGAGTGCTTGCGATATCGTATTTTTTGTGCATTTTAGTGCTTAATTCCAACTTTAATTTGTTAGCCATGGGTCCCAAGATTGCTAGTGATGTTAAAGGGAAAAGTAAGATGATGATTACTATGGAAACGAAGCTGGATATAATAAAGAAATACGAAGAAGGCATGCGCATCGTTACCCTCGCTAGTACATATGGCCGTAACCAGTCAACGATTGGTACAATCATCAAAAACAAGGAAGCCATTAAAGCAAGTAAGTCTTCTAAAGGCACGACTGTCCTTGCCAGTGGAAGGACCTCAATCAACGACGAGATGGAGAGATTCCTTCTATGGATTAAAGAGAAGGAAATCGCTGGTGATACACTCACGCAATCGGTAATTTCGCACAAGGCGAGCGTCATCTTCGCCGATCTCGTGGAAGCCCAGAGAGACGGCGGAGACGAAGGAACGTCGCAGCAAGCCCCCCAAGAGTTCAAGTCTTCTCATGGGTGGTTTGATCGTTTTAGGAAGAGGACTGGCATTCACTCAATCGTCAGGCATGGAGAGGCGTCCAGTTCTGACAAGAAAGCAGCAGGAGAATTCCTCAAGAAGTTTGAGAAAGTAATTTCCAGAGAAGGCTACATTCCTCAGCGAGTGTTTAACTGTGATGAAACTGGCCTTTTCTGGAAGAAAATGCCCCACCGTACATATATCACAGCTGAAGAAAAGAAACTTCCTGGCCATAAACCGATGAAGGACAGACTTACTCTCGCATTTTGTGCAAATGCTAGTGGGGACTTAAAAATTAAGCCCCTACTGGTATACCACTCAGAGAATCCTCGTGCCTTCAAGGCGCTAAATATCACGAAGGATAGGCTCTCAGTATTTTGGAGGTCTAATGGCAAGGCCTGGGTCACGAGGACCATATGTATTGAGTGGATAAACGTCTGCTTCGGGCCTGCTGTCAAGAACTTTTTAGAAGAGAACAATCTTCCTCTCAAATGTCTCCTGGTACTGGACAATGCCCCTGCTCACCCTCCTGGCCTCGAGGACATCATTCATCCTGACTTCTACTTCATCAAGGTTCTCTATCTGCCACCGAACACCACCCCTCTCCTCCAGCCTATGGACCAGCAAGTGATTGCCAACTTTAAGAAGCTTTACACGAAGCTTCTGTTCAAAAGATGCTTCGGAGTGACCGAAAGCACTCACCTCACCCTCAGTAAATTTTGGAAAGGGCATTTTGACATCGTTCAATGCCTGAAAATGATCGACAAAGCTTGGAATGAGGTTTCACGGCGCACCTTGAACTCCTCATGGAAGAAACTGTGGCCAGCTGTTGTGGCAGAACACGACTTCGAAGGTTTCGAACCTTCAACCGAAGACGAGGCCATTGATGATCCTGCCCCTGAGGGGGATGTTGAGGAAATAATTTCAATTGGGAGGTCCATGGGGCTTGTTGTCGATGAGGCTGACGTCCATAACCTTATCGAGGAGCACATGGAGGAGCTTATAACTGAAGACTTGATGGAGTTGGAGACAATGCAGTTGACCATCATTCAAGAAGAGCACAGCTCTAGTGGTGGCGAGGACGGGGGGGGGGGAGACTGAAGAAACGACATCGGCAGAAATAAGGGAAGCTATCGGTTGGTATGAAATACGAGTTTCATTAAAAAAAAACACCCAGAAAAACTTCACACAGGTCGTCTTCTGGAGAGTGTTAATGACAAGTGTATGAGTCATTTTAGAAATATGTTGAGGAATTGTCAGAAGCAGGCTTCTTTGGATAGATATTTCTCCAAAAGAGGTGTCAGAAAGCAAAAATGATATAAGTGATTCTATTAAAAAAGCTAAAAAAGTAATTTTTCAAGTTCTAAAAAAAATCATAAAAAAAATTTCAAACGACAAAAATGTAAAAAAAAAAAGCATTTTTAATTTTAAGTGTTTAATAGTAAGAATAAATTTTATTATTAAGTGTATATAACATAATTAGCATTGATACGTTTTTATATCTGCCGTCTCCTCCTCCCTCTGCCTCCACCCACTACCAGCTTAAGTCACGTCACTCCAAAGGTAAATAAAATTTCATTTTTCCTTTACAGTAAAGTATATAATTTTTATTTATAATGTTATTTAATTATACAGTGAACCCTTGCTACTTCGCGGTTCGACCATCGCGGATTCACCACTTCGCGGATTTTTTCCATAACCCATATTTATACAGTAATATATATATATATATGTATGCATGTATTTATGTATATATGTAGGTATGTATATGTGTATACATATAAATATATATATATATATATATATATATATATATATATATATATACTCACACACACACACATATATATATATATATATATATATATATATATATATATATATATGTATATATATATATATATATATATATATATATATATATATATATATATATATATATATATATATATATATATATATATATGTATATATATATATATATATATATATATATATATATATATATATATATATATATATATATATATATATCTAAAGTAGGAAGATGTGATGTAGTTCTAAGGGAAAAGTATGGGAAATATGTCTGGGTAATAAGCAAAGCTCTACCTCCAGTTTGTTTCTACATTATGATCAGAGATAAATGTAAACAAAACATTGGTTGCCATTTTTTATCGTGCTTTTTAGCATGTTTAGGAAATGCATGATATAAAATCACCTTTAATATTTGTGCCTGTTTTAGTTTAGGGTACTGTAGTACATGCATTAAGTGTTCTGTACATTAAAGGGTAGTTTGTTAACAGTACTACGTACAAGGGAAGGTTTTAAAAGTCTGAATATACATGTTGAATAAATAGGTAAATATGGTGTCACTACTTCGCGGATTTTCACCTATCGCGGCCGCGACTGGAACCTATCTACCGCGATAAACGAGGGTTCACTGTATACTGTACAGTACATGTATATTATATATAATTATACTGTAGTACAGTGCTTACTATACTATTTTGTTACTAATTTTTAATATGTATAAAATTTTGATGTTTTTGACCTGGGTTTTTGCACGCATTAGCTATTCTATTGCCTGCCATACGACATTTTCACCATACGATACCAACTCCGCAACGGATTAATGTCGTATGGCGGGGGTCTACTGTACTATGCCAAAGGGAAACTGGAGGCCTTCCCTCAAGGAAACTACAAGAGCTCGCCCCAAAGTGCCAGGATCCTTCGTCAGCTGGGGGAAATTCAAGAGAAGGATCACGAAGAACACGTTCTCGACTCGGATTCGCAAGATCATGGACCAAACATCGAATCCTTCTCCTTCTCCTCATAGAAGATACCGAGACCTCATAATGTTAAGGGCAGGAATACGCCCTAGCGTTTTATAAGACTACTCTGTGATGCAGGCCATGTCAGCTGTCGTGTAGAAGCGTCAAATGACTTTCACCGCCCACTTCCTGCAAGACGTGACCCACAGGAACATGGAGACGTTCTTCATGGATCCTGTGGTGGCTACGCAATTAATGGTTTAAATACCTTAGACTCCTTGATGGACAAATAGCAGATGAGGGAGGGTAGAGTTTAATCTTGGTTAAATCTGGGGTGAATGACAGAGAATGACTGGCTCATTGTTTTTTTTATCTTCCACCCTGTGGAGTAACTGCACCTACAGTACTCGACGAAGCTGACCTCCACTGCAGGTAGAACCATTTCCTTTGTGTAACCTGTAATAGATAGATATACTCATTAGGTCTTCATACTCCCTGGCGAGGTGGGATTGGGTAATATCCACGGTACCCTCGGAGGAGTCCGATAACTCGAAGAACTCTTACCTGGACCAGTCACAATGCTAGTATCACAAGCACACAGCTTGCGTAGGCCAATGACCGTGCGTAGCATGGTAGTTAGCGAGGTGTAAGGGTTTTTACCAGTTACGTGCAAAGTGCGTACAGAGAAAACCCCCGGTCAAATACCAATAAGCCAGACTGGTGCAGACTTCGACCCTCCTAAAGGTTAAGTCATCCCCTATAGATAGCATTGGTTTGTATTTAGTTATGGAACAAATGACAAATTTGAAAGTAATTTGTAGCTTTTTAATACTAGTTGGCCTGCCAGTACCTGTCTCCCTTAAAGTCCTACCTCCAAGCAAATTGGGTTCACAGCCCGGGTGTGTAAATGAGCGGGGTAGCAACTACCCCCCCCCCCCATGCCCTGCTAACTATCAGGTGGATGGTTAACCCTCGCTAAAAGTTTAATGGCTTGGCTTTCAGCTTTGCCAAAATTAATGTCCCTTATAAATAGCTACAGGTTTGTACTGTATTCTTAGGAAGAACAAATTACTTTCAAATTTGTCAATTTGTACTATGAAAAGTCACTTTACAGAGAGATTAAAGAAAAATAGGATGATGCCCATGAGCAGAAGGTTAAAATTAAGTGAAATCTGCCTCTGAGAATTTTTTGCACAGATCCAAAGTCTTTAGAGGGCTAAGCTGAGGGTCAAGAAAGAGAATGAAGTTTGGAGATTTCCATCTACACGATTTGTTATCTTTGATCAATGATGAAGTCCTACGTGTACTACAAAAAAAAAAAAAAAAAAGGCAGTGGTGAAAAAAGGAAAATTGAATAAGAATACCTAAATAAAAATGAGAACAGTTAATGAAACCTAAATGTACAATTGAAAAAAAAACAAAAAAACATGCAGTATATTTCAGATGTAATTTAAGGAAACTATGTCTGTACAGCTTTGCCTCAATTTCTGATTTTTTTCTTTTTCTTTGCTAAATGGCCCCTCTGGCCTTATTACTGGCCAATATGGTCCAAATGATATGAAGAAATAGAATTAGAAAATAAATACTTTAGTCGCAAAATTATCTGCTGATAGTAATGATTCATGTTCTACTTAGGGCTTTGACCTAACAGTATACAGTATTGTATACAGAAAAGTACACACATATTTGAAAATGTGTACAGCATGTATAATATCTGAAGGAATATTTTTCATTTTTCAACAGATAACATAAAAGCTTTGTATCGAAGGGGACGAGCATATGTGAAAGTATTTAGCCCCGATGAAGCTCGTGCTGACCTGGAGAAAGCTTCCCAGCTTGATTCGACGATAGCTCCTGGATGTAAAAAGCTGCTAAATGAATTAGCAACCTTAGAAATGGAAAAGACTGAGCATGATAAAACTGTTTATAAGAAATTGTTTACATAGGCATTTTAAGATTCTATTAACGCAAAGTGTAATGTAAAACAGATTTATAGAAATATTTATATATTTTATTATTTAATAGAAATTGTATAGTGTTCTTTATGTGTAATATACAATGTAGCTTTAGATACATCCACAAAGTTATCTTTTTTGGTAATTATAGAAGGATGATCAAACTTTTAACAAGATAAAGCTGTATTAAGCATATGTATGAAAATTTCATAGAATATATATATATATATATATATATATATATATATATATATATATATATATATATATATATATATATATATATATACAGTATACACACCAGTATGTATTATATACCATATTAGTTATTTATGATGGTATTTTGTTCTCTCTGGTATGCAGCACTGCAATCTCATCATAAATTGTTGAACAAAAACTTGAGATCTATTAGATTTTTATCACTGATCAGAAAGTCAATCTCTTGGGCTATTGTTTGAATAGCTCTTTGGGCATGCTGTGTAAGATTATTCCTAATACTAATCATCCTTTGAATTTAGATAATCCCAGGCTATAAGTGTGCCATCCACTGTGTAGTACCAAGTATGCAGTTAATTCTAATGGTCTTCCCTTTTCTTTCATAAGTCTCAATACTATACAGGGTTCTAAAAGTTTTATTCCAGATGTGAAAATTTTGTGGAATAGTCTTCTAATCAGTGTTGAATGTGATGGAACTTCAAAAGTTCAAAATTGGTGCAAACTTTTTTTGTTGGGCAGGTTGACACAAGTCTCATTTCAAAGTTTATCTGTTATTTTTTTCTATGTAACAATGATATTTATTTTACAGTAGCCTGTTTTATATTTCATTATTCCTCATTTATAGTTTAATCTTTACTTTCTTCATGTAGCTAGAGCTGTATTTTGGTTTATAATAGTAATAATAATGATAATTATTTTAGAAGGGTGGTAAGAGTGCAAGTGTTCCTCAGGTTACGACGGAGATCAGTTTTTACTCATGGTGTAAATAGAATTTTGATGTAAGTCAGAGAACACACCTAAACACAGTACCAAAGTCACCCCTATGCTAATAATCTAGAGAAAAACACACTTTATGATATGGAAGCATAACTAGGATTAAACAAAAACATGGCAGACAGAGATGTACTTTGTTGTACTGTAGAACCATATAAAAGTTAAAAAAGATAGAACTGTAATACAACTCCTTACCTTATGGAAGATGCAACATATCAATGAAATATCTTCAAGAAAAGACAGCTTTAACCTAAGGACCTACTGTGCATTACAAAAGCTATTTGAAATTTTATAATAATGAGGTTTAGAATGTTCTTGTAACCAGTAAAAGGACACCAAGATTATCCAGTACTGTATTGATAAACGTAATTAGCTGCAATTTTTTTATATAGTGTACATCTTAGAAATGTCTCAATTCTAATTTGCCATAATCTATTCTTTTATGTACTATGTTTGTTTCATACATTCCTTATGGACTTTGTTAAGAAATACTAATTTTCAATTTAATATTTCTATTAGATTTTACAATTAACCACTTACTTTTGTAGTCCTGCTGTGTCTATTATCTTAAGCTTACATTAGAATTGAGGATCATGGAAGTTTACTGGAATTATCAGTAGAATTCTTGTACAGTATTTGGAAGGTCAATTTTAAGACATATACTTGTTGCAGTACAAGTATAATATTTAATTAAGAGTATTCATTAATGATTATAAAAATACTTTCTTTCATTTCCATGTTAGGTTCCATAGAAGTCAACAGATTCGATTTCTATAATGCATCTTGAGAATGATATACAGTATGTGATTTTCCAGCAATTGATTTGGTATACTAAAGAAGTGGTTTTATATTGTATGGATTATGTTTATCGCACATGGAATGAGTTTATCGTGGACGAGTAGTACTATGAAGGGAGAGGATATGTAACGGCTCCTCACCTATCCTCCTCCTTAGATTCCTAGACGGGGTTAAGTCTGTTTGGGGTGCAGATATCTATGGTTATCTACGGATACGTCCCTTATTATACACGATATCTTAGTATAGTCGTTCTGGGGATTAGAACCCTATGATGCCCGCCGGTAATTCTCTTGTAATATCGCTCGCAGAAATATTATACAGTAGGAAGCTGCCTAAAGGAACTTCCATCAGGACGACATGGCTATCTCACCCAAAAATAGAGTTTTCCTAAGTCAAAATCCATTTTATCGCACATATCCTTCCACAATAGTTATGGCTAATTCAATAGGATTTTATAAAGTTTAATCTTGCTATAAGATTGTAAGGCCATTATTATTATCAAATAATTTAAATTATCCTGTGTATAACACTTACATAGAGGAGGCTCAAAACAGTAATCTAATAAGTTATTGAATAGGAAAAATACTGGAGATCATGACCATTTCCATGAAGGATTTATATCCAGAACTTCTCATATGTAGTTATTTGAAAGTAGGAGTCCTGCACTTTCACACAAAAGCAATGCAGTTAAGATACTGCATTCCCAACTTTGTTTCATCATTAAGTTATTATGTTATATGGATGTGCCTAATTTCTAAACAGGTTATTATTGCATCTGTGAATAGTCATAGACTAGGCTTTATGTAATCTTTGCCAGTAAAAAGGAATACGGATTGCCAAAAATATTAAGGGTAATTTTTTCTCGATAGTTTCAATTGAAGATAATATTATATTCTTTTAGTACATAAAATAAATTGTGTATTTTTCCTTTAGAAACATTTGAAAATCAACTTCTTTCTTGATTTTTTTATCTTATTGCAGCTCCGTTACAGTGATCCCTTCCTTATCTTCACTAATAGATCCAAGGCAGTCTCAGATAGTAGTTAATAAGCTAGGCCTGTCTTGGTTAGATTACCTCAAAATTGTGGCATAACAAAGTATAGATTATTCAAACATATATTTAAATGTATATTAATTCCTTGAATACATAGAGATAAGGACTAGGTATCATTTAAGTGCATATTAAGAACACCACACACCTAGGCATAAGCAGAGTACTCTAAAGTAATCAAGAACTCACTTGATAAATCACATATCTATCATTAAAAGAATTTTTCAGTACAGTATTATTACTAAAGCAATATATGATTAATATTGATGCATGAATGTACGATTGGTGAGTAAATGTGTGCATAGTTGAATACTCAAAGAAATAGTACAGTGCATACTAAAACTATGTTTAACACTACTGCACAACACAAGTGTTGCCTTAAGAAAGTACTGTATGTCCTATTGTTTAATTTTTTTTTCAGTACACAATTCTTCATTCCCATGTATAATGGAATTCTTATTGTCTTATTCCTATATTCACCATCCAATGCTGGTACAAATGCGTACTGATTCACTTTTAAAAGTGTGCAGTGAGGCGATGGTGGGAATTCAGATACACGAGGGATTAATTTACTAGTCTTTACCAGGTTACACTTTTTCTTGCATATATTACCTTTAATTCATACCTGTGTATCATACAATTGTATTTAAAAGGGAATTGTGTTCCCTACAGTATTGTAGATACTTGAAATTGTGTAATGAAATTTGGCTGTTCACGTGAATTGTGTTATATTGATAATTTACTGCATTTAGTTACTGTATATTGATTGTATAATGAAATTTGGCTGTTCACATGAATTGTGTTTTACTGGAAGTACTGCATTCCTTTCAGATTTGATCTGGTTCGAGGGGTGGTAGTGAGGTAACCATTTGTTATGCCCAATTCTCAAATAGAATCTTATCACTAATGCATTTTATCATTGTTTTGGTGATGACTACCACACCCTTGCTTTTTATTTATATATCTTCAATACCTGCAATGTTATTCTATAAATACTGCAATTTTTTTAACAAGCTTTAGTGATGGCACAAACTCATACAGGTTTGATTTTGCCCAAAATACTGCAGACATGGTAGCATTACCTGTATCTTCATTTCCTTTAGTGCCTATATCGAAATAGATCAAGGGTGGTACAGCATTTATTACATCTTTATGCAATTTATAGTACTGTAATTCATCAGTAGTACAGGGATTTCTTTTTGTACAGTTAAATATCAAAGGTTTCTGTGTGAGAATTACCAACTTTTGATAAGGTATAGTTTTAATAATTTTATGGCAGCTAAGTTTGCAGACAATTACCTTATCTTGAGATATTGCAACAAACACCATGCCAATGAAAGATTTAGATCCATCAGTGTACATTTCATTCAGTTAACTGTTTTGTATGCTTCAATCTGTGGTTTATATCATGTTCTAGTATGTAATTATATTTTTTAAACTATATTAATGGACAGATGTTTATGCATCATCCAAAGAGAGGGAAGTTTTATTACTAGAAATTGGGTTGTTATTTAAGAATAGGACTTAATGAGGTGATTGGATCTTATGGTAAGTGATGGGGAATGATTATACATTAAACATCTCTTTTAAGATAGTTTCTTAGTAGGGAAATATTGCATGTACCTCTTAAAGGTTGTGAAATCAAGTGTATAAAGGTAGCTCAACACTTTTAATTTGTATTGATTTGTCAATACGCATTTTGAGTCCATATTTTTGAATTTATTCTAATGTGTTTAGGATCAAGTCTACAGCAGATCCATATATTTTACTTCCATATTATATTTTTGGAGTTAGATTGCTTGTGGTCTCCAAGGAAGTTCCTGTAAAGGGTTAGAACAGGGAATCCAGTACAGCCTGATTACCAAACAAAATATTGTTTCCTTGCTCATGGGCCAGTGTATCAAAGTGCAAAGCATGTACTCTGTGAGTATAGGAGAGACTTGCAAGTTCAGGCTCATTTGAATATGCCTCAGTTCCTCCAAAGCTGAACGTTGTCTGCTACAAGTAATTTCGTGCACCGTGTTCTAGAAAAGAACTAACGTTCCAGTTGTCGCCAATGTGCATACATCACAACCAGTCCCCAACGACCATTTTAAATCTGTTGCCATCCAAACTGGTGCTTTGGGATATGTGTCTGCTGTGCTTTCAAGTACAATATTAAAATTATTGAAATTAAGCCTAAATGCATCAAAGTAGGATGTGATAACCCAGCTAACCCTAGATGTGGTCATGAGTGTTGTCGAGTGCAAAATGATTGTTCTACTGATTGAGGCAGGGTTTAGGAACCTCGGAGATATTCTGTTTGTTTGGATTCGGTTAGCTCTACTCAAAATTTAGATCTTGAAGCAGAACATTGTAGAGCCAAGGCCGTTTGCCTCCTTTCTATGTGGGTATAAGTATTTTCTTAGATAAGGCATCTGCTGTTTATTTACATAGCAAGGACCTCAGAGATCTAATTGATATTGAAATCCAAAATTCAGCAATTAGGGGTTTCGGACGTAAGGTCTTAGTGGACCAAGCCCCTATCCATGTTGTAGATTTTAGATCAGAGGATGAAGCTTTACTGTTGGGTCTTTCAGAGAAGCCCATGGCTCGCTCAAAGAAGTATCCCTCTAGGGACGGCTCAATTACCACGATTGTGCCTAGGTCGTATCCAGGTCAGGGTTCCACTATGCAGGTTACCGGTTTGCCGGGACTGGGTATGCCTCTCTGATAGCTAGAATAGTAGAAGCTTTGATCTCCTCCCTCTATAGTCAGGCCACTTCTGGTGTGGTGCGGCCAGTTACTGATGACCTGTCTCCTTGACTCTTTCAACTCCAGCCTAGGAATCTGGGTTTCCAGCTTCCAAGGTAGGTTCCTATGGGAGTCCTTTCTTCCGGCCATTTGAATTCAGCTATTGTTGGTTCTTTCAGCTACCAGCTTCCAAGGAATTCACCAGCAAACCCCCCCCCCCCCATCTTTCTTCCTTACTACAGAATCGGCTGTGGCTGGACCTTCTGATGTTCAGCTTCCATGGAAAGCTCCAATAGGGCTTATTCTTTCTGGTTCTAGGTTTTTGGCTGTTACTGGGTGTTTGGGTTCCCAACTTCCAAGGAAGGGTCCAGGAAGGCACTGTAGTAGAGGGGATGGGGCAGAAAATTCTTCTACCATGGAGGTAGATGAAAGAGATTTAGTAGGTAATTCTTACCAATCCTGGGATGAGTGCACATTCTGGCCTGAATCTGTTTTTAGGCCCAAATATATGGATTTGCCTTTAATGACATCGAGTTTGAAAACCTGGCGGCATTTTCAGACTCAAGATCGAGAATCAAAGATGCATCCTATAAGTTATGCCCCTAGTTAACCCCAAAGGAGGTTATCCTGATGCCTCATAAGGTGCTCTCAGTTACTTATCAGAAGCAATATCAGACGGGGTTATCTTCTCGACCGCAGTTTGCTCAATGCTTCAGTGGTTGAAATGACTGCATACGGGGGGTTCTACCTTACCAAAAGAGTGTAGCCCCTTTTTGGGAGTACTATACCATGAGGAGTTTTAGGACTTCAGGGAACAAAAATGGTGAAATAAGTCTTATTGTATAAGACATGTTTTTCTCAGGCTGGAATTAATCTTTTGGGGGACTAGTTCTTATTAGTCCCAAATAACCTTTGGGTTGTGAAATTAGTGCCCTGGAGACCCTGTTCAATCTAGTGTCTGTTGTGACATTCTTGGAAGTGTGATGGGGGCTACAGGGGATTTCAAGATGGCCACTTCAGTGGTGGTCAAGCTGTTATGTATGCTTGTTTACAAAACCCGATATGCTGTTTGTGTGGGAAAAATGGAAGTACAGTCCGCCCTTGCTTTTCGCAGGCTCATTCTTTGCGATTTTGCTCATTTACGACACAGAACCGTATAACCTATTAAATAAAAAATCACATATTCGCTGGTTCATAAGAATTACCCTTGAAGTGCAATGATTTCAAACAGCCCATGTTCCTTTGCACGCAGCTCACTTCACGCCACTTCCTTCTGCGTCCAGAACAACATCCCATCTCACGCTGACTTGGCTTCAGTCTAACATTGTCTTTTCTTGCGTGTGCATCTCCAACTTCGGTCCTTTTTGAGCAGAATCATGTTTTCATGTAAAAAAGTGATGCATTTGTATACAGTAGTACATCCATCTACAGTACATTACTCAGTAAATATAAATACTGTACAGGAGTGTGATTCCCTACAGTACTGTGCAAGAGACAATGCATCAGAAGTTGTCACGATCAAGACTGTTCTTAGAACTTCATACAAAAATGATTAGTGGTTTTTGTATAAAATATGTTCAATTGTTCTTATTAAGTGAATTACTGGAACCACAGTTTTTAAATAAAAAAAAAGAAATGTTGCAGCAAGACAGCTCCTCTCATCTGATTGCTGTAGCAGGCAGACGTGTTTACGATTGCTTCCACGTTGAGCTTCATGCTTGTGGTGTGTTTTGTGCTTTCTTTCTTTGTTTTGTGTAAGAATAATCAAGAGTACTGGTAGTATGAGGACCTGTACTGGTTGATGGACATTCATGTGGCACCTTCATGAGCTGAATCAAGGTCAATTCCCATACTGTAAGCCCAAAGTTGTCAAGGTCAGTACTGTACCCCTTCCTCTACTGCATTTGTGATTTTTGCAGGGAATGGCCACCTTCCCAGTGGGAAAGATAGAATGCAAGGTGTATGCAGATGGACAAACAAGATCGTTCACCATCTGCTTCTTCCTCTTCTAGCGTCAAGAAACAGAAACCTTTGTTAGTAGTTAATGAGATTTCCCATTCAGATGCATTCTTTTTGAAGTTTTCAGAAACCCCAGTGTCGTAAAATGACACTCATCCTTTTCAGGGTACTGAAGTGATTGATGTTGTGTCTTCTATGAGAACATGCATAGTGATATTGTAGTGATCCTCTGGCTTCGGCTCTTGTTCAACACAAGCATGAAATAGTGCAAGTGTTTTTTATTTCAGATTATAACAACTTTAACAGGCTCCCATCTCCTCTTATGAGTGTGCTCAGTGAAGGGGGTCACATTTTGTTTTCAGAAATTGTCAGTTGAGAAGATTTTTCAGGTGAGAGTGTTAAAAATATCACCTAAAACGCCACCTCGAATACTGCATCGAGTGGTAGTAGATCAATCTATCGCTCCACGCACAGAATCAGTATTACTGGAGGGATTCTATTATTCACCATTATGAGCTCGAAGCAAGCCTGGCCTTCTAGTATGTACATACATATACCAAGGCACTTCTCCCAATTTTGGGGGATAGCCGACATCAAACAAATGAAACAAAAAGGGACTCAACCGAGTTTGGCTGGTACTGCTAGGATGGCACAGCCCACCCTCCCACATTATCCACCACAGATGAAGCTTCATAATGCTGAATCCCCCTACTGCTGCTACCTCCGCGGTCATCCAAGGCACCGGAGGAAGCAGCAGGGCCTACCGGAACTGCGTCACAATCACTCGCCATTCATTCCTATTTCTAGCACGCTCTCTTGCCTCTCTCACATCTATCCTCCTATCACCTAGAGCTTCCTTCACTCCATCCATCCACCCAAACCTTGACCTTCCTCTTGTTCTTCTCCCATCAACTCTTGCATTCATCACCTTCTTTAGCAGACAGCCATTTTTATTCTCTCAACATGGCCAAACCTCCTCAACACATTCATATCCACTCTAGCTGCTAACTCATTTCTTACACCCGTTCTCACCCTCACTTCTTCGTTCCTAACCCTATCTACTCAAGATACACCAGCCATACTCCTTAGACATTTCATCTCAAACTCATTCAATTTCTGTCTTTCCATCACTTTCATTCCTCCCAACTCCAATCCATACATCACAGTTGGTACAATCACTTTCTCATACAGAAGTTTCTTTACATTCATGCCCAACCCTCTATTTTTTACCACTCCCTTAACTGCCCCCAACACTTTGCATCCTTCATTCACTCGCTGACGTACATCTGCTTCCACTACACCATTTGCTGCAGCAACAGACCCCAAGTACTTAAACTGATCCACCTCCTCAAGTAACTCTCCATTCAACATGACATTCAACCTCGCACCACCTTCCCTTCTCGTACATCTCATAACCTTACTCTTACCCACATTAACTATCAACTTCCTTCTCTCAAACACCCTTCCAAATTCTGTCACTAATCAGCCAAGCTTCTCTTCCGCGTCTGCAACCAGTACAGTATCATCCACAAACAACAACTGATTTACCTCCCATTCATGGTCATTCTCATCTACCAGTTTCAATCCTCGTCCAAGCACTCGAGCATTCACCTCTCTCACCACTCCATCAACATACAAGTTAAACAACCATGGTGACATCACACATCTCTGTCTCAGTCCCACTCTCACCGGAAACCAATCGCTCACTTCATTTCCTATCCTAACACATGCTTTACTACCTTTGTAGAAACTTTTCACTGTTTGCAGCAACCTTCCACCAATTCCATATAACCTCATCACATTCCACATTGCTTCCCTATCAACTCTATCATTCGCTTTCTCCAGATTCATAAACGCAACATATACATCCTTACCTTTTGCTAAATATTTCTCGCATATCTGCCTAACTGTAAAAATCTGATTCATACAACCCCTACCTCTTCTAAAACCACCCTGTACTTCTAAGATTGTATTCTCTGTTTTATCCTTAATCCTATTAATCAGTACTCTACCATACACTTTTCCAATTACACTCAACAAACTAATATCCCTTCAATTACAACACTCAAGCACATCTCCCTTAACCTTATATAGTGGTACAATACACGCACAAACCCAATCTACTGGGACTATTGACAACACAAAACACATATTAAACAATCTCACCAACCATTCAAATACAGTCACACCCCCTTCCTTCAACATCTCAGCTCTCACACCATCCACATCAGATGCTTTTCCTACTCGTTTCATTTAGTGCTCTCCTCACTTCCTCTCTTGTAATCTCTCATTCTCATCTCCCATCACCGGCACCTCAACACCTGCAACAGCAACAGCAACAGCAATTATATCTGCCTCCCTATTATCCTCAACATTCAGTAAACTTTCATAATACTCCGCCCACCTTTTCCTTGCATCCTCTCCTTTTAACAATCTTCCATTTCCATCTTTCACTGTCTCTTCAATTCTTGAACCAGCCTTCCTTACTCTCTTCACTTCTTTCCAAAACTTCTTATTTTCTTCATATGAATGACCCAATTCCTGACCCCACCTCAGGTCATCTGCCCTCTTTGCCTCACTTACCTTGCGTTTACTTCCACATTTTTCTCTCTATATCTTTCATACTTCTCTACACTATTACTCTAATATGTAAAGCAGCCAAAATAAAGTCTTCTCCACAGAAGGGAGCCACTGGCTCCCCTAAGAGGGTTTTCTTTTCCTTTTCACATTTACAAATGTCCATTGTGGCATCTCTTTCTAATCTGTCCGTCTTGAGGCGGGGTCAGATTTCGTCCCAAAGGTGCACAAAGGTAGGATCATTAAAGTTGCTACACGTAAGCCATCTGGACGCCTGCTAACTGAATGCACCGCCATCCACACACGTAAATGTTTTGATGCACCAATAGAATTTCCCGCCGTGACTGAGTAAAACAGGAGGACAATCTGCCACCATTTCATGTTTAAGGCATACAGGTTTGGAAGGTAGAAAAGTGCGTATGTCTGCCAGTTGGAGTAGATTGGCGACTATATCACTCATTCCTTGGCCTGTATTGCCCCAAAGGAAACATGATTTTCCTCATCTTCAGAGCTGCAGCCTTGAGGACTATGGGGTGAAAAAGGTGACAGAACCTTACCAACCGTTTTCTTGTGTAGCCATGCCTCTTCTTTCCCACAGTTATCCCTATTTTAAGTTGCCTGATACACCCTCTCCAGTGCCTTCTATCAAAGGCATCCTCTTCCACCAAACCTCTTCTCTCCTCTCCATTTCATCATTAATCATATCTCACCATCTAATTCTCTGCCTCCTTCTCGATCTTCTCCAGTAACAGTTTCCTCTTAAGCCCTCGTCACTCCCTCCTCACCATCCATCCTCAACAGATGCCCACACCATCACAGTTGTGACACTTATCACCTCTGAAATCTTTACTATGCCTGCCATTTTTCTTATTTCATCACTATCGAATCAAACGGTAATATTCCCAAAATCCCCTTCAGCATTCTCATCTCTATTCTCTCAAGCTTTACTTCCTCTTTTTGTCTTAGAGCCCAATTTTTCAATTCAACCATTAACACTGGTTTTATTACTGTGCTTTTAGATCTTGAATTTTAGCTTAATTGACATGTTCTTATCACATACCACTCCTGCTACCTCCCTTCATTTTCCCCAGTCTGCTTTTATCCTATTCTCAACTTCAGCCTTACGTACTCACTCTTGACTTAAAGTAGATCCCAAGAACCTAAATTGTTCCACCTATTTTATAACTGAGCCTCTACTTTCATACAAGGCTATCCTAACCCTACCTTTCTTACTGCCCACCATAGCCTCCGTCTTAGTCTTGTCTACACAATATCAAAATCAGCCCCCTCAGAAGAGGAGGAGGTTGGATTCCCCTCATTATTCAGCCCCTAGGTGCAAGCATTTCTGATAAGATACACCTGATAGATCTTTTCCCTACAGGTTTCTAGCACAGAGACAAAACTATCTCTACCTCCTCTAATGTATTTTGACCACAAGTCCTTAACAAGAAGCAATCAGGGCTCTCCACAGTTTTTCGGCTTTTCTCCCCAAGTAGCAGATACGAGAAGAGAGAGGAAAGATATCCTGAGCAAAGCAAAAAGATTGTTTCATAGTCAGGAATCCAGGGCTGCAGTAGAGAGAAAAGATCATAGAATGTCCACACCAGCTCATATCACTATTGATGACTCATAGGAACTGACTCTGGGGACTACTTCTGATCATGTTAGAGTAGCCCCTTTGGAAATGCTGACATCTGGTGCAGCTGAGGTGAAAGATCTAGCTATACTTCTTTCCTGAGAAGGGCTGCAACCTCAAGGTTCCCAGATTCCCAACAAGTACGTAAACCTTCGCTTGTCAAGCAGTCTTAGGAGCGTCTTCTGCTACCAGAGCTAGATAATGCTGAAGCATCCAGGAAACGTAATTAGACTTCTTTTCATTGCAGAGGACACTTCTTTGAACAGAGGAGCAGAGGTGGTCAAGGCTCCCATTAGGGAGGGCAGGTCTCACAACTTACCACCAGTAAAGGGATGCCTGCAAAGTTATTGGACGAGGTGGCAGTTCTTCGGGGGCAGATCCTTGGACTTAAGTGCTCTGTTGGGTACCGCGTCCCATTCACGAGCCGTCCTCCTCGTCTGACACTGACTCTAATGATCCCCTAATTTTATTTAAGAGAATCATGGAAAGACTTATTATTGTAACAGGAAGTGTCTCGCATGATTGTGAAGGATGCCAGAAAGGAGGTCTTTTTTAGCTACCTACAGTCAGCCCTTGCTCTTCGCGGGGTTAAGTAACAGAGACAAGCGCGAAGAACGAGAATCCTCAAATACTTGCTCCCCTAGGGTAGAATAACTCATAACCCAACCAACTCAATATTTATACAAAGAACCCTAACCATTTTCGTGCGAAGTTCTATACGGGTGATTCTTGAAGCATGACACAACTCCTGATGCGGTGTCTCTTGCGCTGTACTGTAGGGAATCACACTCATATAGTGTTTATATTTACCGGGTAATGTACTGTAGATGTACTGTATGTACTTCTGTATAGAAATGCATCCCTTTTTACATAAAAAGGTGATTTAATTCAAAAAGAAATGAAGGAGAAGATGCACACACAAGGAGAGACAATGCAAGACTGAGGCCAAGTTAGCATGAGGTGGAATGTTGTGCTTGGTGGAGAGGGAAATGGCACGAAGCGAGCCGGATGCAAAAGAATTTGGGGTCTTTGAAATCGTCGCGCCGCGAGAGTAATTTTCACGAACCTGCGAATATGTGATTTTTCATCTAATAGATCATATGGTTCTCTGTGTTGCGAACAAGTGAAATTGCGAAGAATGAACCTGCGAAAAGTGTGGGTGGACTATATTCCTGGTGGAAAAGTTGACTTGGGGTTGGAGACCTGTCATAGACTTTCACGCTTGAACCAGTTTGTGCTCCAAACAAGGTTCAGGATAGAAACCCTAAGCACAGTTCTTTAGGGCATCAGAAAGAATGACTTCCTGCCGACCATTTACCTCAAAGAAGTGTATTTACAGATTCCTGTTCTTCTCAGCTCAAGAGAATACTTAAGTTTCCTTTTCAGAGACAAGTTTTACCAGTTCAATGTGCTGTGCTTCGACCTATCCACAGCCTCACAGGTATTTACCTGTCAATTTTACCTAGTCTCCACTTGGGCTCATAAGGGTCCTGTGTTACCTGAACGACTGGCTTCTCCTGGCAGGATCAAGATCACGGCTCGTACACCACAGGGATCTCCTCGATTTTTGCAGAGATCTGGGGATCCATCTAAACCTAGAAAAGTCCAGTCTTGCCCCTCAATATGCCTTCTGTACGTGGGCATGGATATAGACTTGGCCCAAGCAAGAGCGTTTCTGTCCTCAGGCAGAGTTCATAGGTTCAGACAAGTAGCAGCACCTTTTCTCAAAAAGAAATCTCTCCCAGCTCACTCAAAGTAGAAATTTCTAGGTCACCTTGCCTCCATTGAGAAGCTAGTTCTCTTTAATAGGATGCTTCTTTGCTCATTGCAGTAGGCACTGAAGAGCCAGTGGTCACAAACTAGCAATATGTCAATCTATACTTGTGACATTTGTTATATTGGCATCACCTATGTTAAGCAGCTCTTATAGGAGAGCATTCTAAAATCAAACCATTATTCTCTCGTTTTGGGGAGTGACATAACCTCTCTATCATGGTCTTTCCCACTGTCTTAGGTTCGAGTTCTCTTGTTTGAGGGTATACATGGGCACATTCTTCTATTTGGTTCCTTATTTATTTTCCTCGCTCAGCTATTTCCTTGTTAGAGCCCTTAGGCTTATAGTATATTGGTTTTCCAACTAGGGCTGTAGCTTATAAGCTAGTGATAATAATACTCTAATGGCAGTCTATTTACAGAAGTATACAGTAGACCTACAACAAAATGTTTAGCCTGAATAAGTGTGTGCATAACTTTTAGACCTTTAAACTAATTTAAACATGAAATTAAGCAGCTGATTTTAATGTCAAAAGTTATGTATTCCCAATTCCATTTGGTCAAGTAAAATACACCAGACGCTTTCAACCGAACTTTACTTAATGCCTTCATTTCAAAACTCCTCCATTCACCAGCATAATACTTCTAAGTCGATGGGATAAAAAGTATGTTAGCAGAGTGGGCCTATGCCGAAATGATTATATCTTAAAGCCGTCTATAACTGGAAATACAAATAGCTATTTTATACATATGGAGTCTAAGAGCCAGACTATAAATCCTAGTTTTTAAGATACTATAAAATTTCAATTTATGATATTTTTCATTATTCTCAAGTAAATCTTACACCTTTTGTAATGTACAATTATATAAGTTATGGAAGATAATATTCCTAAAGGCATTAAATCATTCCTAAAGGCATTAAATCATAAATTTTCTACGATGACATTATAACAAAAAAAAAAGAAAAAAAAATTCTGTGCTAGCTAAATACATTTTAGTTACTCTTAACTAAAGTTTTCTCTAAATCAAAAGTTGTATCGTTTTTTTTTTTCATAAGCCTCCAGATACAGGGGCAGCTTGCTTAAATATTTCACTCGGATATATCCATTAAATATTAAATTATATTCTTACGAATATCTTCTGAACTCCTATTACAATAATATTAATCTATCGTAAGAATGTTTAAACGTATTCTAAGCAAAATAATGGAATATAAAGGCTATAGAACGCAGACTATGGTAGATGTGTCTGATTGGGTGAAGCAATTCTGTAACCAGGGGGACAATTTTTGCGGAATTTGTCCCCAAATCTGTGAATTTTTTGAGGTTTTTGGGAATATAAGGTGGGCAAATTCCCATACCTTTTGTCATGCCATTCATTACAATTATAATTTGATTAAAATATCTTTCAGAGCACAAACTGAAATCAGAATATGTTCATGATTAAAAAAAAACTAAATTTTAGTGTTTGTGGTTATACTAATAAGATACAGGGTATACACAATACAGCATTTAATAAGGTACAGATTTAATTGGGTTGAAAAATGCATGGAGAAATTATTTTTGGTCTGGGGAACTTTTAGGGACTGTCTAGTGATGTCCCTAATAGTGTAGACAGTAGAAGGTTAATTTATGTTTAACACACACATACACACAGAGAGAGAGAGAGAGAGAGAGAGAGAGAGAGAGAGAGAGAGAGAGAGAGAGAGAGAGAGAGAGAGAGAGAGAGAGAGAGAAATAAGTCTCGTCTTTTAACTTGTAATTCTGTAAACGAGGAAGGCTTTAATGGATGAGGATGGACACATTTTATAAGGTTTCATTGTTTCTATTATGTTCTCGCTGTAGTTTTATTACTCAAAATACTGAGGAGATTTTAATTCTTTACTGTAATAGTAAACCATTGAATTTCTTTAAGGGCTTTTCATTGGTAAATAAATTTTTATAAAAAAAAAAAAAAATCCAAAAATAGCTGCCATAGCGTGTGGTGGTAATTCCCTTAATCGATGAAAAGTCATTAGATGAGATTGTTTCCAGATGTGGCTTTAACTTGTCAATTAACAATAGAATGGTTTATAACTGCAGCTTTGGGGTTTTAGTTCCAATTAGGGACACTGTAATCACCTATAATTGTAGTTGTTACTGTAAAAATGAATGGGGATATTACCAAGGTCTATAGCCGTAGGCCTATATTTTATAATCCAAATCAAATGTTGATAATACCTACTTTCTTCGGAATTTTTATTTATTCCGTGATTGAAATGAGGTCGTTCTTCATGAAGTCTGCTCAGTTTCTTATTTAATAAAATACAAAACTGTGTTTTAATCACATGCTTTGATTTGATGCGGTAAGAAATTGTATTAGGCATTTTTTTTCACATTTCAAAAGTTGCAAATGTGGATGGTGTTTAGATATTGTGAAAACCGTAATTTGTTCAAATTATTTGCATTACAAAAGTGTAATTAGGAACCGAGAGTTTCGGGTGATGTGTGTTGGAAAGTTATTTGTTAATTAACTAAAAATACATTTCAGTTGACAACCCAACATTCTGACATAATCATTATTTTACTTATGCACAAATTGAATAATTTATCACTCGTTATACACATACAGTATGAATGTACATATATCATTCATTTGAATACAAATGCATACAATCCTTGAGACAATTATATAAGCTACAGTTAGTTTGCTTTAAGAAACAACCATTGTCTCACTTTACATTAGTTAGACAACTCGCAGTATCAGCCAGCGCCCACCAATTAGGCTCTCTCTCTCTCTCTCTCTCTCTCTCTCTCTCTCTCTCTCTCTCTCTCTCTTCTACTTTAAGACAGTAAGCATCAAATCCATTGAAATATCAAATATTCGGATGTTTATCCCAAGATATAAATTATTTGTAAGTTTAGATTAAGTCATCTCAGCACACGCACTTACACAGAAGTAGGCTGAGTGGTTGATGGAATAAAGGCTTAGTTTTGATCTTAAGGGACTCTATACCACCAATACACTGAAATTCAGTTTAGATTAAAGCAGGAAATTGACGTGATAAAAGAGCAAGTAGAAAAACGGCTTTTTATTTAGGATTTTAGAAGATATTCTTAGGAAAACATTTATAAAAACGATTTATTTTGTATGCAACTCATATTTTTCTCATATTCCATTAGTGGGCGTATAATTACCTCATTAGTAATGACTAAACTCTGTAAGGGGGTTGGGGTTCTTTGCCTGTTTTTCGACCAACTAGACAGAACTGGTTTTCTGCATATTTGTTCTTTGTTCTAGAGGACGGGCCTACTCGTTGTCAGTGGATTTAAAAGAAAAATCCGTTTTAATCTGAAAATTGGAAGCCTTTTTCAGTAATTAATACCAACGGTCTTCGTTAAGTGTTAAGGTAAAAGTTTGAATTTATTTTACATAAATTAATTTTGTTACTAAGTGATGATTACCATCAAGGGGGAAATTACTGGTGACCATAAAAAAATAAAAAATAAAAAAACCTTGTCGTTAGTTGACTAAGCAACTTGAATCGAAGGCGTGACTTTTGATTTGTTTTGTACTATTTTGCCAAATGTGAAAATTCACTTCATTAAGTACCTAAGTTGTTGTTGTAAAAGCTAAAATTATAAACCAACTAAGTACAAATTTACCAATGCATAGATATTGAGGTACTTAACTGCTACCCTCAGTTTCCTATTGCGCGACCTCATCATACCTGTATCTATTGTCAATTCACTTATAACATTTTAGGCAAGTGCCCCAGTCAATCATATTCCTCTTTATATGAATTTAGATAATAAAAAAATTCAAAATACGATTGTTAATACAGTTCTCGATTAGTTTAATTGGATGGTTAAGTAGACGGTCTTTCACGGACTGACAACGCAAGAGCCCGTGTCCCATATAAGGTGGGACGATCGCAATTGTTGGCTTTAATACAAACCGACCGACCGAACTGAACTGCACCAGGTGGTCGTTGATCCTAAGTCAAAGTACGGATGAAATTAGTGTAGGTAGAAGCTATTGACCTTATATGAGAGAGAGAGAGAGAGAGAGAGAGAGAGAGAGAGAGAGGGGGGGGGGCGGGGAACTCTCTCTCTCTCTCTCTCTCTCTCTCTCTCTCTCTCTCTCTCTCTCTCTCTCTCTCTCTCGAGAGAGAGAGAGAGAGAGAGAGAGAGAGAGAGAGAGAGAAAAGAGGCGGGGAACACACACTCTCTCTCTCTCTCTCTCTCTCTCTCTCTCTCTCTCTCTCAAAGAAAAGAGCGATCATCGATTTCTTAGAAACATTTTGGAATTCATTAAATCCCCAAATAGTTTAACGAAATGTATTAAATCACAAATCCTGTAAGCATACGACAGTGTGGACGCACTGCCTCAACAAACATGTGTTTACGAAATTTACTTTGGAATATAAAAGAGAAGCATATATTTTGGTTACTAACCCGTGTGAGTGTGTGTGTTTATTTGCGAACAGCTTCCTGGCCACAATTTTAATCTTAGAGTAATGACACTTGCAGGGATTGACTGTTAGGTAAAAGTATGGAGATGTTAAATTTTGGAAGGTTAAGGTCATAGGTCAAGGTCAAAGTCAAGCAAAATGTCCAATTCACGTAATCAGCCATAAGTTTGAACATCATCACAGAGACTTCAGACTTGGTTCTTATTTGAGTGTATGAAAATCCACTCTAATATATACATGTTAAGGTCAAAGGTCTAAGGTCAAGGTCAAGGTCGAGCGAAAGATCGAGAAATAAGCTTCCGCGGCGGTCTGTGCTCTAACTGAGTGCCCCTCCAGTTAGTTTGTGTTTTACTGTTACGTAACACATGATCATGTAAAGGTGGGGACAGGTGGTTTCAGTGCACTCCACGGGGTGCACTGTAGGCACTACTAAACAGCCTTTACAATATCACTTGCGCACTTGGCTAAACCCACATTTTAACTTTATACTCTACCATTATCTCTATTGTTCAATCTCTTTCAGCCTTTGCCTCATTCAGCTTTTACCTTTCAGTTTTACCTCGAATACAATTTGTTTTCCCCCATTTACTCCTTATTTTTGAATAGCCATCCCAGCCCGAGAACAGGGCCAAATTAAATGATATGTAGGCTACGTGAGAGAGAGAGAGAGAGAGAGAGAGAGAGAGATCTGTCAAAATGAACTCTGTAAATGTCATTTTTTATTCGAGTAAGGAGCTGACTAACTGATATAAACTCAATCACTTTGCGAAGGTATTTCTGCAAGTTGATCTGGGGTACCAATATTTACTTAACTTTTCTTTTTCGTTGCTAGGCCAAAGTAAAAAAAAAAATTGTAATTATTTAGTGTATATTTTAGAGTAAACTACATTCGGCGAGCTTCCACATTACGTTAAACGTTATTATCCCATTTTTTTTTTTTTTAAATTTGAAACTTCTTTTTATTACCGATCCTTCTCCATATATTGAAAATTTAGTTTTTATTCAAGTTTCCATTCGTATTTTTTTTCACACACATTCCCAAAAACTTGAAATTCAATTTTGTGTTTTATGGGACTTATATTATTATTTCAACCTGTTCACTGGTCTTATGTATATTTTTAAACCATGATTTCATGATTTCTATTTTCCTTTTTATTCACTCCATAATTGTTGACTAGTCTGGCCATTTTAACTTATGGATCTAGGAAAAATGAGACCATAGTTTTAGCATAAGCCTAAGGGAAGTAAAAATAGAATACTTAGAACAAGAAGTTAGGAAGTATGGAGAAGTTAAGAGTTGGGTAATTGACATTGAAGGTGAAAATACAGATATATGAGACAGCAGTGGTACCTACATTGTCAGCAAATATTGAGACCTATGGTGTTATAAGGTTAGAGAGACCTCAGTTCAAGATTATTAAAGGAATGTTTGAACAAGTTGCAACTAAACCCTATTTTTGGGTTGATACCTGTAACAAGCATTTGGATAGGAGAGAATAGAATAGTAAAAAACGGTGATGCATTTTCAAAACCTCATTACTTAAGATAACAGATAGTTGAAGAGACAGCGGAAGACCAAATAAGGGAACTACAAATGGTCAACGTTAAGGAAAAATCATTTAGAAATATACAAAAAGTATAATAACGAAATTGAAGAGGCAAGAAATGATAAAAAGTAAAAACTAAACATCGAAATAAAAGGTAAAGGGAAAACATGAATTGCTATAGATATAGATTAAAAATGAAGCATAAATGACAAAGCTGATATTTGTTAAAGGAAATAACAGAATGGATTACTTAGTAGAACTTAACACGGAGAAAACTGCCATAACAACCAATCACGGCTGAGTACGATAGATTTAAAAAAGAATGTAAAAACGGGAATGAAAATGATAGGGTTTGTGAGTTTTGCAAAGAAACAGATGATACAACAGGGCCTTTGCTTATCTGTAGAGTTACGAAAATAAGCTTTATTATTATTATTATTATTATTATTATTATTATTATTATTATTATTATTATTAACAGCTAAGCTGCAACCCTAGTTGGAAAAGCAGGATGCTATAAGCCCAGGGGCCCCAACAGGGAAAATAGCTCAGTGAGGACAGGAAACTAGGAAAAATAAAGTATTTTAAGAGGAGTAACAACATTAAAATGAATATTTCTTGTTTAAACTATAAAAACTTTAATAAAAGAAGAGGAAGAGAAATTAGATAGAATAGTGTGCCCGAGTGTACCCTCACGCAAGAGAACTCTAACCCAAGAGACAGTGGAAGACCATGGTACAGAGGCTATGACACTCCCCAAGACTAGAGAACAATGGTTTGATTTTGGAGTGTCTTTCTCCTAGAAGAGCTGCTTTCCATAGCTAAAGAGTCTCTTCTACCCTTACCAAAAAGACTGAACAATTACAGTGCAGTAGTTAACTCCTTGGGTGAAGAAGAATTGTTTGGTAATCTCAGTGTTGGCAGGTGTATGAGGACAGAGGAGAATCTGTAAAGAATAGGCCAGACTATTCGGTGTTTGTGTAGGCAAATGGAAAGTGAACCGTAACCAGAGAGAAGGATCCAATGTAATACTGTCTGGCCAGTCAAAGGACCCCATAACTCTTTAGCATAGAATTAAGAATATTAGTTTTGTCAACCAAAGAAGTTGCCCGGTATATGAGATGATAATGAAATTTCTGGAGATTACATCGCTTTACACCTTGTGACTTGAGTCATTGTTGAGGATTGAGCAACGAGGAACATAGAACGGGATTGTAGTAGTAAATTTAGCACTAGTAAATAAGTTGAGTCAACTGAAAAAGAACTTTGAGTTACTTTGGGGGGAAAATTAGTTTCCTAATGCATTTGTTTTCTATTTTATTATTTATGATAATCAGTTAAATACTAAATTCTCTCTCTCTCTCTCTCTCTCTCTCTCTCTCTCTCTCTCTCTCTCTCTCTCTCTCTCTCTCTCTCTCTCTCTCTCTCTCTCTCTCTACTATGTTATTTTATATGGGATGACTGAATACAATGATTGATAAAATCACTAGAATATTAATTCATTTCCTTTTTCAGAAGTTGGACACACTAGTCAAGAAGATGAGAATCTTTAGGGGCCGTAGCTCAAATGTCCTTCTGAAGACCACAAGACACGAAAAGAATAATCATCATCCGAGTGCCATATCCCAAGGAGGTCGGCAATCATGGCTCGCCATTCCTCTCTCTTTCCGACACTCTGCAACAACCGTCTGCAGATATATGCTTCAGTCATTACAGGTAAGTGGTTAACTAAGTAAGGTATACTTTTGAGTGTGTGAGAACATTCAAAGTGGAACACTCCTGCTTTTCAGGCTGTTGAATTATCATTCTAACTTTGAATAACTTTGTTTATACTAAACTTCATCATGTTTGGTGAAATTTATCCTGATCATACCAATGTATATTATGCTAGCCTTAAATTTTAGCTTTTTATGATTCTCATCCATATACTTTTCCCAGTGTTGATAAACTAAGAGTAGTCTTTATTCCTGCATTCTGTGCTCTTCTACTAAGAAGTTGCATTAATTTTCTTGTAGTATAGAAAATGCCATTCCAATTTCCTGATTTATGTCACTATTCTCATGTTTTCACAGACATCTCAAAAAGTACTTCACAAAATATCAACGAGGCCACTTTTTTTTGTTACTTTTATTAACTTTATCCAAACTTTTGCCACTGTTCTCACTTTATAAAATTGTCCTCTCAATATGTAAGTACCTCCCACAACACCCACTTGGCCACCTATATTAATTTTCAATCTTGTCTCCATTCTACTTTTTAAACAATACAAACGGAATGTTCTTCCTTTCAACATAGTGTTCCTTTCTTCCGTCACCACGATTTTGATCATTTCTGTTTGAAAAACATGACCAAAGCACTAATCTAGTCTCTTTAGCTGAACTTTCAACACCCTACTATTTTGACTGTCTATAATGAAATAATATCTGATCCTATCTCTTCTCGTCACTCTGCACATCCATTTTATCATTCATATTTCTACCACCTCCATTTTTCTATCTTGCGCCTTCTAAATTACTTAATGATTCAGTCCCTCAAATCCATTGCAGGCCTATTTTCCCTTTCATAAAACATTCCACTAACGTTTGCATTGATCCCCTTGCCACCTAGGATTCCTGACGACCCCCTCCAATTCTTCTGAGAACTTTGTATTTCTATAGTTAATTTCTGAATCCATATTTCCATTTATTAATTTGATTCTAGATAACTGAAAGATCCAACCCTCTTGATGTCATCCAAACCCAGTTTCACTGTATCCTGTCTTCTATCATCCATAGAAAACAGGTATTTTTTATGATTATCTAATGCCTTGATCTTCAAGTGCCTGGCTACACATGTTTAGCTTTTGAGTTTGCACAAACAATTTTTTGGAGGAAAGGAAGTGCTCTAAGTGACCTCTTCTCTTACGTCTGATGTTATGATGTCCATCACAAGGTCAAAGTCGTAAGGACTAAAAGCTAATCCTCACCCTAAAATTTTCTGTACTTCCCACAGAGCATCTTATTTGTGAGGTTACCTCTATATACTTGTACTGCTTTAACATACTTTTCAGAAACGGCCTTCTCATTTATCTCAATACATCTTGCCTTAGTAGGCCTGCCTGATAATTTACTTTTTCCAAATCAAATGATATTAAGTGCAGTCCTTTCTACTTCAATGTCTCTCAATGCAAAAAAAAAAAAAAAAAATAATAATAATAATAATAATAATACAGTGAACCCTCGCTACTTCGCGGTTCGACCATCGCGGATTCACCACTTCGCGGATTTTTTCCATAACCCATATATATACAGTAATATATATATATATGTATATATATATATATATATATATATATATGTATGCATGTATTTATGTATATATGTAGGTATGTATATGTGTATACATATAAATATATATATATATATATATATATACACACACACACA
Source organism: Palaemon carinicauda (assembly GCF_036898095.1). Taxonomy (NCBI): domain Eukaryota; kingdom Metazoa; phylum Arthropoda; class Malacostraca; order Decapoda; family Palaemonidae; genus Palaemon; species Palaemon carinicauda. The sequence continues at coordinate 50,701,612 of NC_090762.1, read as the reverse complement.
TATATATATATATATATATATATATATATATATATATATATATATATATACATATATATATATATATATATATATATATATATATATATATATATATATCTAAAGTAGGAAGATGTGATGTAGTTCTAAGGGAAAAGTATGGGAAATATGTCTGGGTAATAAGCAAAGCTCTACCTCCAGTTTGTTTCTACATTATGATCAGAGATAAATGTAAACAAAACATTGGTTGCCATTTTTTATCGTGCTTTTTAGCATGTTTAGGAAATGCATGATATAAAATCACCTTTAATATTTGTGCCTGTTTTAGTTTAGGGTACTGTAGTACATGCATTAAGTGTTCTGTACATTAAAGGGTAGTTTGTTAACAGTACTACGTACAAGGGAAGGTTTTAAAGTCTGAATATACATGTTGAATAAATAGGTAAATATGGTGTCACTACTTCGCGGATTTTCACCTATCGCGGCCGCGACTGGAACCTATCTACCGCGATAAACGAGGGTTCACTGTAATGTACCTGCTGTATCCATCCTTGGTAAGAGCCAAAGTTCGTCCTCACTGGAGTTTACTTCATTATTTCTTCCTAATTATTTTCATAAATATTTATAGAGTATCAGTTTTATCCATCGTTAACTACAGTAGTCCTGCAAATCCCCCTCCCTTTTATATTTGTTTCTACACGAATGCAAACCCTTAGATAGAAATATGCTTTCAATGAAGGTGACTAATCACTTTCAGGTGGCAGGAAAGCCCACCCACCCGACAAGACACTGATCTCCCACATTGTTTTCACCCGCCAGTAATACAGACAAGACCGGCTCTTTCAAATGGCTGTTTTAACAATTGGTTGGCAGATCGTAATGTACAAAGGGCTTTGAGGAAGAGGAAAGTTTTTAAGTTTTCCAAATAACTGCAGCTGACTAACAGTTATCAGAGTCTTCTGTCGAATCTACATTCTTGTTCCCGCTACAGATTTTCTTTAGGCACTCCATTCTCTCTCTTTAGTGGTCTGTTGGCTCTCCCTTCCCTTTCTTTATTGTCCTGTTGGCACTCGATATGCGGTGCTGTAGGCGTTACTTTAGGCTTTCCATTTTGCTGTCAATCTCCTCTAACATATATAATTTCCCTTTCTGAGTGGGGCTACCTTCACATTAACGTGGTGAAAGGGTTTGTGTATCGCTGTGATCAGAAAAGCTGTACTAGTCAGGGTCACCCATATTATGTTGGTTTGCTGTGAGCGATCAGACGAAAATCTCAAACCATCACCAATTCGCCGTTGACCAGCGTGGTGATGAAAAATGGGCAAACTCCAGACATGAATAAACACATGTCTGAAGCCTTTGTCCTACAGTGGACTAAAATCTGCTACATTTGTTAATGTTGATATATATATATATATATATATATATATATATATATATATATATATATATATATATATATACAAGTAACAAGTAACAAATTGGAATTTTTTTAGTTTTGGAAAATCCTGTAAATAAAAAAAGTCCTTTAATCTTATCTTTACCTCAAATCGTAATATAACTTTACAGTTTCAGGCTCACATTTCAATATGATATGGGCAGACCCACCTGTAATGCATTTCTAGAATAACCTTCTTAACCTTATGAATCAATTGCAAATAAAGGTTTTTCCTTAAGTATCATATACTTTGTCCTTTTCAATGTATACATTGCCTATTAATACTTCGCTTTTAGTTCCCAATCTTTCTTGCCTTGGTGCAAGTATCCTGTTATTATTATTATTATTGTTGTTGTTGTTGTTCTTATAATTTATATTATTATTATTATGATTATGATTATTATAACATTCGATCTTACAATATTACTAATAATATTATCCCTATTTACCATTCTTCTTTATCTACTTTATAAACTTGCTAGTTTATTATCCAATTTTATTATTAGTAGACACTAATGAAGAAATTATAGCAAAAAAAAAAAATCCTGAAAATTATCTTAAGCCTACCAGCCAATAGGACACGCTCTTCCAGAGCCTCTTGTCAAATTGCGAAGCTTTTAGCCAATAAGAGCAGACAATAGTGACGGGCAAAGTGGAGGCCTCTGATTGGCCAACGCACCAATTCCAACTTGGAATTTCTCACTATACTTCTACAGCTGAAGAAGGAAGGTGGTTAAGGTGAGCTAGTGGTAAAAGTAAACACGATTTGTTTGTTTTTCCTTATTGTAGGGTGATGTTCGTGATTTTATAAATGGAAGAGGTTTGATTAACTGTTGAATAACCTTTTTAGTCAAGATGATAAGTGAAAAGATCGAAATGTTGATTATTTTCGACAAAGACTGGTAGCCGGTGATATCGCGTGAATTTCGGTCGGCCATTTCTTGTTTAAATTTTTTTCCCCTTAAGTTTTGCAAATATCCCGAGCTGCCGAAGACGACAATGGTTCGAGAATCGAAATTACAGTGTCAATCAATAATTACATCTTGCAATTGGTTGGTAATTATGAGATAGGGCCGACATGGTGTTATAAGTAGATAATTACCAAGGATTAGTCCAAACATGACCCAAAGTTCTAAATATACTTCTTTCGCGTTTGTGTATTGAAAGTGACGTTCTAGATAGTGCAAACCAAATGACCTATCTATGAAGTACATATATTTTACCTATTTTCTCGTTCAAGTAAATGTCATATAATAGGTCTGGAATGTATATGCTGTACATCGTATGAATATGAACACGTTAATAAAGGGATTTGGAGTTTATACAACTATATATTTTAATAGAAATTGCATGGAAATGTTGCAAATACTCTGGCCGTCTCCATTAACAATCTCGTTGGTCTTGGGGGGTGTCAGCCACGCCCCCACTGCCGGCCGCAGTGGTAATTTTTATTAAGAAATATTGTACCAAGCTTTTCACGTATTATTGAAGATAAAAAAATAATCCTTTGTACTTCTATTTAGAAAATTATCTTATTAATTACGGAAGTTGTTTTCCTGAAGTAAATTAACGTGAATATCAATGTTTATGACAACCGTAGAGGGGCCACGTTTTATATTGTCACTCGGGTAGTTTGAACGGTATGATTTCTTCTAATGTTGCTGGACATGAATCATATTCTGTGTATGGCAGTTTGTCAGTGTGACCACTAAGCTTGCGCTTTCATACAATGTGGTATTGAATCTAAACCACAACAAATGAAGCCGTCTCTAGTCCACTGCAGGACAAAGGCCTCAGACATGTCTTTATTCATGTTTTGGGTTTGGCAATTTAAATCACCGCGCTGGCAAGGGCAGATTGATGATAGTGGGAGATTTTAGTTAGATGATTCACAACAAACCAACCTAGTATGGGTGGCCGTAACTAGTACTGCTTTGCTGATCATAGTGATATACAAACCCTTTCACCACGTTAAGATATCCCTACTCAGAAAGGGGTGTACTAATCTTCTCTTTTGATGTGCGATTTATGGCAAATATCTTTGAATTTGTAATTACGTTTTTGCCTCGTTTTCAATTGATTCAGCTTCTGATTTGGTTTAGTGGATAATTTCTACTTTAAGGGTTACTGCTTTCCTAATCCTATCACGAAAGGAAACCCTGTATTCGCTACAGCAAGGCCTATAGGATATACAAGGTCGGTTTATCGTATAAATTCTTGGGTATTTTACATATAACTACATAACTGGTGTTTATATTTCTGTCCACATTTATCAAACCTCTCTTGAGAACAAGAAAGTCTTCAGTTTCCTCTTGTACGAAATATTTCTCATTTATAAATTCTTAAATTTCTATTTATTATTATTATTATTATTATTATTATTATTGTTACTACTACTACTACTAGCTAAGCTACAACCCTAGTTGGAAAAGCAGCATGCTATAAGCCCGAGGGCTCCAACCGGGAAAATAGCCCAGCGAGGAAAGGAAATAAGGAAATAAATAAACTACAATAGAAGTAATTTTGTTACCAACAGATTGCACATTTACACAGATACAGTTTATGACATCCTTAGTATCCATGGTCCGTATTTTCTACTGATCTCTTCGATTCCAAATCATAAGCTTTGCAATTTTTTGAATTGTTTGAACTTGAAAATTTCAAAATTTGAAGCGAATGTTTTCATGTTGAACGGGTTAACAGAAGTAGTTCATCCTATTCTAATATATGACAGATTTATCTTAACGTTGTTGTTGGTCTTAATATAGTTTTATAGTAGTTATTAATTACTTTTCATGGAATTTATTTCCTTATTTCATTTCCACATTGGGCTATTTTTGCTTTTTGGAGACCTTGGGCTTATAGCATCCTGCGTTTCCAACTAGTGTTGTAGCTTAGCTAATAATAATAATAATAATAATAATAATAATAATAATAATAATAATAATTTTCACGGATCATTTTGGATGTTTAAAGAAAATAGAAAACTTCTTTATTCGGAATATTTGTCATTTTTTTTTTGTGGGTTATTTACCCGACGGTAATTTGCGTTTTTGTGATCTACGGTGACTCAACATTTGCTGTTTATTAGCAAATTATTGAGACCATTTAGTTTGTTTTACTAGGCCAATTTGGAGATGACGCTTTTGTGCAGTTTTGTTGGAAACAGGTAAGACAGACTATAGTCGATTTTTTAATATGCAGAGACTCGCAGAGGTGCCCTCTTAGCTCGGAAAAGTTTCCTAATATCTGATTGGTCGGAAGTATTTTTGTCCGAACACCTTTATTGTTCTCAAATAATTACCAAGTAATGTGAGTCGAAACTTATTTACTAACCTATATTTCTACATCACTATGTTTTGTCACTAAACAACGTTAAGGAATAAATATATAGTATCGTCATGGTGGGTCTAAATTTAATAACAATATTCACCGGTCAACAATAGGAGCTTGTTTTGGGATAAACGCTTCATAATTTTGTAATTTTTCACATATTTTAACACAAATTGAAATAAATTGCACCAAGCATAAGAAATACGTTATTAGAAACAGGTACGACATAATATTGTTGCCCGGCTGTGAACTGTACAAAGAAACCTTTGGTTATAATGACAGTTCTTTCCGTAATGAGAAGTGAGATTACAAGGGCAAATAATTATACCCAAATGTATTAGCGTTACCTCCGACTATCTTTTGGTGCGAATAGTAAGCGTACTGACATGTCTTTTCATGCAAGGCTAGCAGATATTATGAATTAGGAATAGCAGAATCTGTGGAAATTATGCAGGTGATTATAACACTGAGGAATGTACTTCGGATTTCGTTTACTGTATTACCTACCTACCTACCTACCTGTCTGTCTATATACCTACCTACCTACTTACCTACCTACCTACTTACCTACCTACCTACCTACCTACCTACTTTCCTACCTACCTACCTACTTACCTACTTCCCTACCTACTTCCCTACCCATCTATATACCTACCTACCTGTCTATATACCTACCTGTCTATATACCTACCTACCTGTCTATAAACCTACCTACCTACCTACCTACCTGTCTATAAACCTACCTACCTACCTACCTACCTGTCTATAAACCAACCTACCTACCTACCTACCTACCTACGTACCTACCTACCTACCTGTCTATAAACCAACCTACCTACCTACCTACCTACCTACCTGTCTATAAACCAACCTACCTACCTACCTACCTACCTACCTGTCTATAAACCAACCTACCTACCTACCTACCTGTCTATAAACCAACCTACCTACCTACCTACCTGTCTATAAACCAACCTACCTACCTACCTACCTACCTATAAACCAACCTACCTACCTACGTACCTACCTACCTACCTGTCTATAAACCAACCTACGTACCTACCTACCTACCTGTCTATAAACCAACCTACGTACCTACCTACCTACCTACGTACCTACCTACCTACCTGTCTATAAACCAACCTACGTACCTACCTACCTACCTACCTACGTACCTACCTGTCTATAAACCTACCTGTCTACCTACCTACCTACGTACCTACCTACCTACCTGTCTATAAACCTACCTACCTACCTACCTACGTACCTACCTACCTACCTACCTGTCTATAAACCTACCTACCTACCTACGTACCTACCTGTCTATAAACCTACCTACCTACCTACCTACCTACGTACCTACCTACCTACCTACCTGTCTATAAACCTACCTACCTACCTACCTGTCTATAAACCTACCTACCTACCTACCTACCTACGTACCTACCTACCTACCTGTCTATAAACCTACCTACCTACCTACCTACCTGTCTATAAACCTACCTACCTACCTACCTACCTGTCTATAAACCTACCTACCTACCTACCTACCTGTCTATAAACCTACCTACCTACCTACCCACCTACCTGTCTATAAACCTACCTACCTGTCTATAAACCTACCTACCTACCTGTCTATAAACCTACCTACCTACCTGTCTATAAACCTACCTACCTACCTTTCTATAAACCTACCTACCTACCTACCTACCTGTCTATAAACCTACCTACCTACCTTTCTATAAACCTACCTACCTACCTACCTACCTGTCTATAAACCAACCTACCTACCTACCTACCTACCTACCTACCTACCTGTCTATAAACCAACCTACCTACCTACCTACCTACCTACCTACCTACCTGTCTATAAACCAACCTACCTACCTACCTACCTACCTACCTACCTACCTGTCTATAAACCAACCTACCTACCTACCTACCTACCTACCTACCTGTCTGTCTATAAACCAACCTACCTACCTACCTACCTACCTACCTACCTGTCTATAAACCAACCTACCTACCTACCTACCTGTCTATAAACCAACCTACCTACCTACCTACCTGTCTATAAACCAACCTACCTACCTACCTACCTACCTACCTACCTGTCTATAAACCAACCTACCGACCTACCTACCTACCTACCTACCTGTCTATAAACCAACCTACCTACCTACCTACCTACCTGTCTATAAACCAACCTACCTACCTACCTACCTGTCTATAAACCAACCTACCTACCTACCTACCTGTCTATAAACCAACCTACCTACCTACCTACCTGTCTATAAACCAACCTACCTACCTACCTACCTACCTACCTGTCTATAAACCAACCTACCTACCTACCTACCTACCTACCTGTCTATAAACCAACCTACCTACCTACCTACCTACCTACCTACCTGTCTATAAACCAACCTACCTACCTACCTACCTACCTACCTGTCTATAAACCAACCTACCTACCTACCTACCTACCTACCTGTCTATAAACCAACCTACCTACCTACCTACCTACCTACCTACCTGTCTATAAACCAACCTACCTACCTACCTACCTACCTACCTGTCTATAAACCAACCTACCTACCTACCTACCTACCTACCTGTCTATAAACCAACCTACCTACCTACCTACCTACCTACCTACCTGTCTATAAACCAACCTACCTACCTACCTACCTGTCTATAAACCAACCTACCTACCTACCTACCTGTCTATAAACCAACCTACCTACCTACCTACCTGTCTATAAACCAACCTACCTACCTACCTACCTGTCTATAAACCTACCTACCTACCTACCTACGTACCTACCTACCTACCTGTCTATAAACCTACCTACCTACCTACCTACTTGTCTATAAACCTACCTACCTACCTACCTACTTGTCTATAAACCTACCTACCTACCTACCTACCTGTCTATAAACCTACCTACCTACCTACCTACCTGTCTATAAACCTACCTACCTACCTACCTACCTGTCTATAAACCTACCTACCTACCTACCTACCTGTCTATAAACCTACCTACCTACCTACCTACCTGTCTATAAACCTACCTACCTACCTACCTACCTGTCTATAAACCTACCTACCTACCTACCTACCTGTCTATAAACCTACCTACCTACCTGTCTACCTACCTACCTACCTGCCTGCCTACCTACCTACCTGTCTATAAACCTACCTACCTACCTGTCTACCTACCTACCTACCTGCCTGCCTACCTACCTACCTGTCTATAAACCTACCTACCTACCTACCTACCTGTCTATAAACCTACCTACCAACCTACCTACCTACCTACCTACCTACCTACCTGTCTATAAACCTACCTACCTACCTACCTGTCTACAAACCTACCTACCTACCTACCTGTCTATAAACCTACCTACCTACCTGTCTATAAACCTACCTACCTACCTACCTGTCTATAAACCTACCTACCTACCTATAAACCTACCTACCTACCTATAAACCTACCTGTCTATAAACCTACCTACCTGTCTATAAACCTACCTACCTACCTATAAACCTACCTACCTACCTATAAACCTACCTGTCTATAAACCTACCTACCTACCTACCTACATGTCTATAAACCTACCTACCTACCTACCTACCTGTCTATAAACCTACCTACCTACCTGTCTATAAACCTACCTACCTACCTACCTACCTACCTACCTACCTACCTACCTACCTACCTACCTACCTACCTGTCTATAAACCTACCTACCTACCTACCTGTCTATAAACCTACCTGTCTATAAACCTACCTACCTACCTACCTGTCTATAAACCTACCTGTCTATAAACCTACCTACCTACCTACCTGTCTATAAACCTACCTGTCTATAAACCTACCTGTCTATAAACCTACCTACCTACCTGTCTATAAACCTACCTGTCTACCTACCTACCTGTCTATAAACCTACCTACCTACCTACCTACCTGTCTATAAACCTACCTGTCTATAAACCTACCTGTCTATAAACCTACCTGTCTACCTACCTACCTGTCTATAAACCTACCAACATACCTACCCACCTACCTGTCTATATACCTACATACCTACCCACCTACCTGTCTATATACCTACCTGTCTATATACCTACATACTTACCTACCTACCTACCTACTTGTCTATATACCTACTTACCTACCTACCTACCTGTCTATATATCTATCTATATACCTACCTATATACCTACCTATCTATATACCTACCTACCTACCTACCTATCTATATACCTACCTACCTACCTACCTACCTACCTACCTGTCTGTATACCTACCTATCTATATACCTACCTGCCTACCTGTCTGTATACCTACCTATCTATATACCTACCTGCCTACCTGTCTATATACCTACCTATCTATATACCTACCTACCTACCTACCTACCTGTCTGTATACCTACCTACCTGTCAGTATACCTACCTACCTGTCTGTATACCTACCTACCTACCTGTCTGTATACCTACCTACCTGTCTGTATACCTACCTACCTACCTACCTGTCTGTATACCTACCTACCTACCTACCTGTCTGTATACCTACCTACCTGTCTGTATACCTACCTTCCTACCTACCTGTCTGTATACCTACCTACCTACCTATCTATATACCTACGTAACTATATACCTACCTACTTACTTGTCTATATACCTACATACTTACCTACCTACTTGTCTATTTACCTACCTACCTACCTGTTTATATACCTACCTATCTATATGCCTACCTACTTACCTATCTGTCTATATACCTATCTATCTATATGCCTACCTACTTACCTATCTGTCTATATACCTACGTACCTACCTACCTACCTCTCTATATACCTACCTACCTACCTGTCAATATACCTACCTACCTCTCTATATACCTACCTACCTGTCAATATACCTACCTACCTCTCTATATACCTACCTACCTGTCAATATACCTACCTACCTACCTGTCAATATACCTACCTACCTACCTGTCAATATACCTACCTACCTGTCAATATACCTACCTACCTACCTACCTGTCAATATACCTACCTACCTACCTACCTGTCAATATACCTACCTACCTACCTACCTACCTGTCAATATACCTACCTACCTACCTGTCAATATACCTACCTACCTACCTGTCAATATACCTACCTACCTACCTCTCTATCTACCTACCTACCTACCTACCTGTCAATATACCTACCTACCTACCTACCTACCTCTCTATATACCTACCTCTCTATATACCTACCTCTCTATATACCTACCTCTCTAACTACCTACCTGTCTATATACCTACCTACCTACTTACCTCTATATACCTACCTACCTACTTACCTCTATATACCTACCTACCTACCAACCTCTTTATATACCTATCTATATAGCTACCTCTTTATATACCTATCTATATAGTTACCTACCTACCTACCTACCTCTCTATATACCTACCTGTCTATATACCTACCTACCTCTCTATATACCTACCTGTCTATATACCTACCTACCTCTCTCTATACCTACCTACCTACCTACCTCTATACCTACCTGTCTATACACCTACCCGTCTATATACCTACCTACCTGTCTATAGACCTACCTACCTACCTGTCTATATACCTACCTACATACCTACCTACTTGTCAATATACCTACCTACCTACCTACCTACCTCTCTATCTACCTACCTACCTACCTGTCAATATACCTACCTACCTACCTACCTGTCTATATACCTACCTGTCTATATACCTACCTGTCTATATACCTACCTACCTACTTACCTCTATATACCTACCTACCTACCTACCTCTTTATATACCTATCTATATAGCTACCTCTTTATATACCTATCTATATAGCTACCTACATACCTACCTACCTCTATATACCTACCTACCTCTCTATACCTACCTACCTACCTCTCTCTATACCTACCTACCTACCTCTCTCTATACCTACCTACCTACCTCTCTCTATACCTACCTGTCTATACACCTACCTGTCTATACACCTACCCGTCTATATACCTACCTACCTGTCTATAGACCTACCTACCTACCTGTCTATATACCTACCTACCTACCTACCTACTTGTCTATATACCTACCTACCTACCTACTTGTCTATATACCTACCTACCTACCTACCTACTTACCTACCTGTCTATATACCTACTTACCTACCTACTTGTCTATATACATACCTACCTACCTACCTACCTACCTACCTGTCTATATACCTACCTACCTGTCTATATACCAACCTACCAACCCACCTACCTACCTGTCTATATACCTACCTACCAACCTACCTACTTACCTGTCTATATACCTACCTACTTACCTGTCTATATACCTACCTACTTGTCTATATACCTACCTACTTGTCTATATACCAACCTACTTGTCTATATACCAACCTACCTACCTGTCTATATACCTACCTAAATACCTATCTATATACCTACCTACCTACCTATATATCTACCTATCTATATACCTACCTACCTACCTACCCACCTGTCTATATACCTACCTACCTACCTACCCACCTGTCTATATACCTACCTACCTACCTACCCACCTGTCTATATACCTACCTACCTACCTACCTACTTGTCAATATACCTACCTACCTACCTACCCACCTGTCTATATACCTACCTACCTACCCACCTGTCTATATACCTACCTACCTACCTACTTGTCAATATACCTACCTACCTACTTGTCTATATACCTACCTACCTGTCTATATACCTACCTACCTACCCACCTGTCTATATACCTACCTACCTACCTACCTACTTGTCTATATACCTACCTACCTGTCTATATACCTACCTACTGTCTATATACCTACCTACCTACCCACCTGTCTATATACCTACCTACCTACCTACCCACCTGTCTATATACCTACCTACCCACCTGTCTATATACCTACCTACCTACCTACCCACCTACCTACCTACCTACTTGTCAATATACCTACCTACCTACCTACTTGTCAATATACCTACCTACGTACCTACCCAATTGTCTATATACCTACCTACCTACCCACCTGTCTATATACCTACCTACCTACCTACCTACTTGTCAATATACCTACCTACCTACTTGTCTATATACCTACCTACCTGTCTATATACCTACCTACCTACCCACCTGTCTATATACCTACCTACCTACCTACCCACCTGTCTATATACCTACCTACCTACCTACCCACCTGTCTATATACCTACCTACCTACCTACCCACCTACCTACTTGTCTATATACCTGACTACCTGTCTACTTGTCTATATACATACCTACCTACCTGTCTATATACCTACCTATGTAACTACCTGTCTATATACCTACCTAGCTACCTGTCTATATACCTACGTAACTGCCTGTCTATATACCCACCTACCTACCTGTCTATATACCCACCTACCTATATACCTACCCGTCTATATACTCACCTACCTATATACCTACCCTTCTATATACTCACCTACCTATATATATACCCACCTACCTATATACTTACCCACCTACTTACCTGCTTGTCTATGTCTATATACCTATCTACCTGATTATATACCTACCCACCTACCTACATACCTGTCTACCTACCTACTTGTCTATATACCTACCTACTTGTCTATATACCTACCTACTTGTCTATATACCTACCTACCTACCTGTCTATATACCTACCTGTCTATATACCTACCTACCTACCTACCTGTCTATATACCTACCTACCTACCTACCTACCTGTCTATATACCTACCTACCTACCTACCTATCTGTCTATATACCTACCCACCTACTTGTCGGCATACCTACCTACCTACTTGTCTACCTACCTACTTGTCTACCTACCTACCTTCCTATATACCTACCTACCTACCTTTCTATATACCTACCTACCTATATACCTACCTACCTATATACCTACCTACCAATCTATCTATATACTTACCTACCTACCTATTTATCTATATACTTACCTACCTACCTACCTACCTACCTGTCTATATACCAACCTACCTACCTGTCTATATACCTACCTACCTACCTATATACCTACCTACCTACTTACCCATCTATATACCTACCTACCTACCTATATACCTACCTACCTACCTACCTATATACCTACCTACCTACTTACCCATCTATATACCTACCTACCTACTTATCTACCTACCTGTCTATATACCTACCTACCTACTTATCTACCTACCTGTCTATATACCTACCTACCTACCTACCTGTCTATATACCTACCTACCTACCTACCTGTCTATATACCTACCTACCTACCTACCTGTCTATATACCTACCTACCTGTCCATATACCTACCTACCCACCTACCTGTCTATATACCGACCTACCCACCTACCTACCTACCTGGGTATATACCTACCTACCTGCCTACCTGTCTACCTACCTACCTACTTACCTACCTGTCTATATACCTACCTACCTACCTACCTGTCTATATACCTACCTACCTATATACCTGTCTATATACCTACCTACCTATATACCTACCTACCTACCTACCTGTCTATATACCTACCTACCTACCTACCTACCTACCTGTCTATATACCTACCTACCTACCTACCTGTCTACATACCTACCTACCTGTCTATATACCTACCTACCTACCTACCTGTCTATATACCTACCTACTTGACTATATACCTACCTGTCTATATACCTACCTACCTGTCTATATACCTACCTACCTACCTACCTGTCTATATACCTACCTACCTACCTACCTACCTGTCTACCTGTCTATATACCTACCTACCTACCTGTCTATATACCTACCTACCTACCTACCTACCTACCTGTCTATATACCTACATACCTACCTAGCTACCTATCTATATACCTATCTACCTACCTACCTGTCTATATACCTACCTACCTGTCTACCTGTCTATATACCTACTTACCTGTATATATACCTACCTACCTACCTACCTGTCTATATACCTACCTACCTACCTACCTGTCTATATACCTACCTACCTCTCTGCCTACCTACCTCTCTACCTATCTATATACCTACCTACCTCTCTACCTACCTACCTATCTATATACCTACCTACCTGTCTATATACCTACCTACCTCTCTACCTACCTACCTATCTATATACCTACCTACCCACCTACCAGTCTATATACCTACCTACCTACCTACCAGTCTATATGCCTACCTACCTACCTACCAGTCTATATACCTACCTACCTACCTACTAACCAACCAGTCTACATACCTACCTACCTACCTACCAACCAGTCTACCTACCTACCTACCTACCTACCTACCAGTCTATATACCTACCTACCTACCTACATACCTACCAACCAGTCTATATTCCTACCTACCTACCTACCTACTTACTTACCAACCAACCAGTCTATATACCTACCTACCTACCTACCAACCTACCTACCAGTCTATATACCTACCTACCTACCAGTCTATATACCTACATACCTGTCTATATACCTACCTACCTACCTACCTGTCTATATACCTACCTACCTACCTACCTGTCTATATACCTACCTACCTACCTACCTACCTACCTACCTACCTACCTACCTATCTATATATCTACCTACCTACCTGTCTATATACCTACCTACCTCTCTACCTACCTACCTATCTATATACTTACCTACCTGTCTATATACCTACCTACCTCTCTACCTACCTACCTATCTATATACTTACCTACCTACCTGTCTATATACCTACCTATCTCTCTACCTACCTACCTACCTACCTACCAACCAGTCTATATACCTACCTACTTACCTACCTGTCTATATACCTACCTACCTCTCTACCTACATACCTATCTCTTTACCTACCTACCTACCTACCTACCAACCAGTCTATATACCTACCTACTTACCTACCTGTCTATATACCTACCTACCTCTCTACCTACATACCTATCTCTCTACCTACCTACCTATCTATATACCTACCTACCTACCGACCTACCAGTCTATATACCTACCTACCTACCTACCAGTCTATATACCTACCTACCTACCTACCTACCAACCAGTCTATATACCTACCTACCTACCTACCTACCAACCAGTCTATATACCTACCTACCTACCTACCTACCAACCAGTCTATATACCTACCTACCTACCTACCTACCAACCAGTCTATATACCTACCTACCTACCTACCTACCAACCAGTCTATATACCTACGTACCTACCTACCTACCTACCTACCTACCAACCAACCAGTCTATATACCTACCTACCTACCTACCTACCAACCAGTCTATATACATACCTACCTACCTACCAACCAGTCTAATATACCTACCTACCTACCTACCAACCAGTCTATATACCTACCTACTAACCAGTCTATATACCTACCTACCTACCTACCAACCAGTCTATATACCTACCTACCTACCTACCAATCAGTCTATATACCTACCTACCTACCTACCAATCAGTCTATATACCTACCTACCTACCTACCTACCAGTCTATATACCTACCTACCTACCAGTCTATATACCTACCTACCTACCTACCAGTCTATATACCTACCTACCTACCTACCTACCAGTCTATATACCTACCTACCTACCTACCCACCTGTCTGTCTCTGTGTATATACCTACCTACCTACCTACCTTCCTACATCTGTCTATATACCTACCTACCTACCTACCTGTGTGTCTATATACCTACCTACCTACCTGTGTGTCTATATACCTACCTACCTACCTACCTACCTACGTCTATATACCTACCTACCTACGTCTATATACCTACCTACCTACCTACCTCTCTGTCTATATACCTACCTACCTATCTACCTACCTGTCTGTCTATATACCTACCTACCTATCTACATACCTGTCTGTCTACATACCTACCTACCTACCTACTTACCTACCTACCTACCTATCTGTCTATATACCTACCTTCCTACCTACCTACCTACCTACCTGTCTGTCTATATACCTACCTACCTACCTACCTGTCTGTCTATTTACCTACTTACCTACCTACCTACCTACCTGTCTGTCTATATACCTACCTACCTACCTACCTACATACCTACCTACGTCTATATACCTACCTACCTACCTACCTACGTCTATATACCTACCTACCTACCTCTCTCTATATATACCTACCTACCTACCTACCTACCTCTCTGTCTATATACCTACCTACCTATCTACCTACCTGTCTGTCTATATACCTACCTACCTATCTACCTACCTGTCTGTCTATATACCTACCTACCTATTTACCTACCTGTCTGTCTATATACCTACCTACCTAGCTACCTACCTGTCTGTCTATATGCATACCTACCTATCTACCTACCTGTCTGTCTATATACCTACCTACCTATCTACCTACCTGTCTGTCTATATACCTACCTACCTACCTACCTACCTGTCTGTCTATATACCTACCTACCTACCTACCTGTCTGTCTATATACCTACCTACCTACCTACCTACCTGTCTGTCTGTCTATATACCTACCTACCTACCTCTGTCTGTCTGTCTATTTACCTACCTACCTTCCTACCTGTCTGTCTATATACCTACCTACCTACCTACCTACATACCTACCTACCTGTCTGTCTATATACCTACCTACCTACCTACCTACATACCTACCTACCTGTCTGTCTATATACCTACCTACATACCTACCTACATACCTACCTACCTGTCTGTCTATATACCTACTTACCTACCTACCTACATACCTACCTACCTGTCTGTATATATACTTACCTACCTACCTACATACCTACCTACCTGTCTGTCTATATACTTACCTACCTACCTACCTACCTACCTGTCTATCTATATACTTACCTACCTACCTACCTACATACCTACCTACCTGTCTGTCTATATACTTACCTACCTACCTACCTACATACCTTCCTACCTGTCTGTCTATATACTTACCTACCTACCTACCTACATACCTACCTACCTGTCTGTCTATATACTTACCTACCTACCTACCTACATACCTACCTACTTGTCTGTATACCTACCTACCTACCTACCTACCTATATACTTATAGGTCTATATACCTGCCTGCCTGCCTGCTTGCCTGCCTGCCTGCCTACCTGTCTATATACCTACCTACCAACCTACCTACCTACCTGTCTATATACCTACCTACCTACATACATACCTACCTACCTGTCTATATACCTACCTACCTACCTACCTGTCTATATACCTACCTACCAACCTACCTGTCTATATACCTACCTACCTACCTATCTATATACCTACCTACCTATCTATCTATATACCAATCTACCTACCTATCTATATACCTATCTATAAACCTACATACCTACCTACCTATCTACCTGTCTCTATACCTACCTACCTATCTACCTGTCTCTATACCTACCTACCTATCTACCTGTCTCTATACCTACCTACCTATCTACCTGTCTCTATACCTACCTACCTATCTACCTGTCTCTATACCTACCTACCTATCTACCTGTCTCTATACCTACCTACTGACCTACCTACCTATCTGTATACCTACCTACCTACCTATCCGTATACCTACCTACCTACCTATTTAACTATCTGTATACCTACCTACCTAACTGTCTGTATACCTACCTACCTTCATATCTGTATACCTACCTACCTACCTACTTACCTAAATATATATATATATATATATATATATATATATATATATATAATATATATATATATATATACAGTATATATATATATATATATATATACAGTATATATATATATATATATATATATATATATATATATATATACAGTATATATATATATATATATATATATATATATTATTACTTGCCAGGTTACAACCCTATTTGTGTCCGATCTATCGGAGTCCAGACATGGATGGCTTTACTGTATATGAAAGGTCTGGGACTAACTGACAGGTGTTAGGTAGCAGGAGCCTGCATGGTGAGGAGGAGGTATGCTGGGTCTTTAGTTCACCACTCACTTAGGTGAAGCGGGGTCATTTCATCCAAAAAAATACCTAAATGATATGCTGTATTTAACTATACCCTCTCTTTAGCCCACATTTTGATGCTCCTTACCTTTAGGATCAGGGGTTTTTGACCTCTTATTTTGAGGTGCCTTTTTTTCTAGCATTTGAGGTTCTTTGTGACTCTATTTTGAGGTGCCTTATCTCCAGCATTAGGGTCTTTTTTTACCTCTATTTTAGGTGCTTTAACTTTAGCTTTATGACCTCTGTATTTTTAGGTGGATTATCTCTAGCATTAGGGGCTTTTTGGCCTTTATTTTGAGGTGCCTTATCTCTAGCATTAGGGGATTTTTTTACCTCTATTATAGGTCCCTTATCTCTAGCATTAGGGTTTTTTTACCTCTATTTTTAGGTGCCCTAACTTCAGCTTGACGGCTTTGTCATTTATTTAAGGCACCTTGTTTCTAGCATTAGGGGCTTTTTTACCTCTATTTTTAGATGCCCTGTCTTTAACCTTAGGAGCTTTTTTACCTCTTATTTTTAGGCGCCTTATCTCTAGCATAGGGGTTTTTCAACCTCTGTTTTAAGGTGCCTTATCTCTAGCGTTAGGGACTTAATGACCTCTATTTTAAGGTGCCTTATCTCTAGCATTAGGGGCTTTTTGATTTCTGATTTTGAGGTGCCAGGTGTCTTATCTCTAGCGTTAGGGGATTTTTTTACCTATATTTTGAGGTGCCTTATCTTTAGCATTAGGATCTTTTTTACCTTTGTTTTTAGGTGCCTTAACTTTAGCTTTAGGGGCTTATTTATAGCATTAGGGGCTTTTTTACCTCTATTTTTAGGAGCTTTATATATAGCATTAGTGGCTTTTTTTCCTTGATTTGGAGGTGCATTACTTCTAGCATTAGAGGCTCTTTGACCTCTATTTTAGGTGCCTTATATACTGTATAGCATTAGGGGCTTTTTTACCTTAAGTTTGGGGTGCATTACTTGTAGCATTAGAGGCTCTTTGACCTCCCTTTTTAGGTGCCTTAGGGGCTTTTTGACATCGATTTTGAAGTGTATTACTTCTAGCATTAGAGGCTCTTTGACCTTTATTTTTAGGTGCCTTATTTATAGTATTAGGATCTTTTTGACCTCTATTTTTAGGAGCCTTATATATAGCATTAGGCCCTTTTTGACCTCAGATTTTGAGGTGCATTACTTTTAGCATTAGAGGCTCTTTGACCTTTATTTTTAGGTGGCTTATTTATATCATTAGGCCCTTTTTTACCTCGATTTTGAGGTGCTTAATTCTAACACTAGAGGCTCTTTGACCTCTATTTTTAGGTGCCTTATTTATAGCATTAGGGGCTTCTTGACCTCGATTTTGAGGTGCATTACTTCTAGTATTAGAGGATCTTTGACCTTTATTTTTAGGTGCCTTATTTATAGCATTAGAGGCTCTTTGGCCTCTATTTTTAGGTGGCTTATATATAGTATTAGGGACTTTTTTTTACCTAGATTTTGAGGTGCTTTACTTCTAGCATTAGAGGCTCTTTGACCTCCCTTTTTAGGTGCCTTAGGGGCTTTTTGACCTCTATTTTGAAGTGTATTACTTCTAGCATTAGAGGCTCTTTGACCTTTATTTTTAGGTGCCTTATTTATAGTATTAGGAGCTTTTTGACCTCTATTTTTAGGAGCCTTATATATAGCATTAGGCCCTTTTTGACCTCAGATTTTGAGGTGCATTACTTTCAGCATTAGAGGCTCTTTGACCTTTATTTTTAGGTGGCTTATTTATATCATTAGGCCCTTTTTTACCTCGATTTTGAGGTGCTTAATTCTAACACTTGAGGCTCTTTGACCTCTATTTCTAGGTGCCTTATTTATAGCATTAGGGGCTTCTTGACCTCGATTTTGAGATGCATTACTTCTAGTATTAGAGGATCTTTGACCTTTATTTTTAGGTGCCTTATTTATAGCATTAGAGGCTCTTTGACCTCTATTTTTAGGTGGCTTATATATAGTATTAGGGGCTTTTTTTACCTAGATTTTGAGGTGCTTTACTTCTAGCATTAGAGGCTCTTTGACCTCTATTTTTAGGTGCCTTATTTATAGCATTAGGGGCTTCTTGACCTCGATTTTGAGGTGCATTATTTCTAGCATTAGAGGCTCTTTGACCTTTATTTTTAGGTGCCTTATTTATAGCATTAGGGTCTTTTTACCTCTATTTTTAGGTGCCTTATTTATAGCACTAGGGGTTTTTTACCTCTATTTTTAGGAGCCTTATATAAAGCATTAGGGGCTTTTTTACCTCGATTTTGAGGTGCATTACTTCTAGCATTAGAGGCTCTTTGACCTCTATTTTTAGGTGCCTTATTTATAGCATTAGCAGCTGTTTTACGTCTATTCTTATCTGCCTTATTTCTCGCATTAGGGGCTTTTTTACCTCTATTTCAAGGTGATTTACCTCTAGCATTAAAGGCCATTTTACGTGTTCGTTTAAAAGCTCTTCGTTGCTGTTCTCCTCTGTCTGTTCTAGATTTTAAGATCTTTAGTTTTTCGGTTTCCTTTGATATTTCATCTTCAACTTAACTGAGTTTGTCATTTTCCTTCGAGATTTCATCGTATTCTTTCTTAGTTCGTCAGTTTCCTTCTAGATTTCAAGAGAGATTTCAGTGCCGTGTGTCCTCAGTTCGTCAGATTCCTCAGAGAAATCGATGGCATCCATGTCTTTGTCCATCGGGGCGATGGGTAGAGACAGGAATGCAATAAATTTTCTCCGCATACGTCATCACGCTAAAGTAAACGAAGAGCAACACTATATTTACCATTATGACCTGGATATGTCCTTTCTTCAGTGTCTAATTTTGGGACTATCCTGTTGAAGAACCACACGTCACTCACCGTTTAGTTGAACCATTCTGTCTCTATCCTTATTCCTTATTTCCAATAGTCTCCAATTATAGGACATCGTTGCACAAGCCCAAGCAAAGGGTCATTCAAGGCGCGTACATTGTTCTTCAAAGCTCGTCAACTTCTGCAGCAACCACCAAAACCAGCTGTAGATGAAGGTGTTCCGAAGAGCCTCTTGTCGATCCTGTAGTTGTAATACGCAATTCTCACAGTCAGCTCCCTGTTCCAAAAATAGCCATTAACTATGTTCACTGCGTTTCATGCTTAGTTTGAAAAAAAAATACCAGGTCTTCAGAAGTCATTTGAAGCTCGGGGCGGAGCCGTTCAGAACAGCTCCGGGAAGATTCCGTCCTGGAGGCATTCAGAACTCTTATGCTAAGTCTACGGCTATGTCTTCTGAAGTCCTTTGAAGATCCCGGATAATTTTCTTCAGGTGCCGTTCAGGGATCTCCAGGAAGAATCTGTTCTGGAGTCATTCAGAACTCCATGCTAAGTCTACGACTGTTTCTTCTGAAGGCATTTGGAAATCCGGGAAAATTTTCTTACGGAGCCGTTCAAAAATTCTGCTCTAGGGTCATTCAGAACTCCATGCTAAGTCTATGGCCATTTCTTCTGAAGCCATTCGGAGATCCGTGAAGATTTTCTTCCTAAGCCGTTTAGGACTCGCGAAAAAACACTTCTTTCGTTTCAATAAATCCTAGTAACTCATTATCATTATCATTATCATTATCATTATCATTATCATAATAATAATAATAATAATAATAATAATAATAATAATAATAATAATAATAGAATACACGATTTGATTTATGGATTTGAGCCTGAAAGTTCTGAAGTCGTTCCACGCTCGGATTTGCAATTTGAAGGAAAAGTTAAGAGATTGAATAGGAAGATGAAAAGATAATCAATACTATAATTCATTACTTTTATTATTAAGTAACACCTGCAGCGCACTTGGTGATCGAACTCAGGCGAAGGGTAATGGAGTTTTCAGCAAACCCCATTGAAATAACCGAAGGCTTTGACTTATTTTTTTCAGGAAAAGAAAATACGTCTCGAAAAACGCATTTCTCGAGTACTTTTCTGAAGAATTCATTTTAGATATTTAATAATGATGTAATATTCACATGATTTTTCCAATGGAATTATTACTTTCTAAATTTTTTTCGAAGGCGATGTGTATATATTATGTTTCTACCAATGGTTTATATATTCACACACACACTTATATATATATATATATATATATATATATATATATATATATATATATATATATATATATATATTTTGGGCTCAAGCCATGGCGTCCTGATGGAAGGATCCTTTTTGGTAGCTTCCTTGGGTAATCACTACTAGGATTTTCCCAGAGAATTAAACCACAGGTTATCACAGAATTCTAACTTCTGGAGCGAGTATCCTAAGGGTTTCCCCTTAAGACATCGTGTATCAACAGGGGACACGCATGTATAAACGTGCCACATAGCTATCTGCACCCCATATAGAGTTAACGCTTCAATATGGCGGACAGGGAGTGGCTGGGAGCTGAGCCGCAGCCAATCTAGACGTGGCGATATCGGTACTCGCGATGTAAACAGACGGACGCCATTGCTTTTGATGACGTCACGTCCGTCCTCATTCCTTTGCTAGTAGCTCGCTCGATTGGACGTATTTTTCCCTTTGTGCGACTTTATCTACTTGCATCCTCGCTATGTCTCAACCTTCAGCTTCACCTTCTTCTGGAAAGTTGAGTACAAAGGTTTAAGTATTGTTTAAATAAGCTCTGGCCTTAAAGTAAATCTTACTTTTCGAGATATTTGCATATTTGTGGCAGAGCTTTGCCAGACCGGTCAGCGCCATTTTATGACGCTGCTGTTGCTTGCATGCCTTATTTAGTTAGCCGCAACAGCCTTACCGGTATATAAATCACTAATCAGCGCTATTAGTTATTTAGTCTTCATAGCTAGGAACTTTTATCGTGTTTTTGACGCTTTAGTTAGGGTCTTCGCTGACCCCATACCAGTAGGCTTTGTTTAGCCCCTAGGCCAGTGAGCCTATACCAGTGTTAATGCATGATATTTCAGTGATCCTAGTGTTAGTTATGAAGATTTTGGCATTATTTTACAATACCATTGACAGTGATGCAAGTGTTTTTTCGCCTTCAGGGACCATATAGGGGGTAGGTTATCTTGAGTGCCTTGCTAACCTAACCTTATGATAGGACCCCTATATGCTCTCTTCATCCCTAGCCCTAGGGCTTCCCTCTGGTAATCTTGTACCCTATTACATGTGATAGGACAAGACTCCTCAGAGTACTGTATCGCCTCCCCACCTAAGGGAATGACCCCTCCCTTAGTGTCGCGGGCCTTAAAGGTAGGACCACCTCCTTTAAGCTGAATCGGTCCTTGACCTTTTCCTTGCGATACGTCTTCTCCCTTCCTTGATTAGGGTCTAACAACCCTAATCTAGGTTAGGTTGGGAGGGCTGGTTTATGTACCTTGCTGAAATATACGCGTGCACCGTTTTTTCAGTTAGTCCACCTACTATAGGTTAGGGTGAGCATCTCCCTTCCTAGGTGGCCGCTCTGGTACATAACCCATCCTTTCTTATAAGAAGACCCTTTTCCCCCCCCCAACCTATCTCTTGCCTAGCCTAACCTACCAGTAGATTAGGCTTCATATGTCCCCTGTCCTACACTCCACCCTAGGCTGGAGTGCTGGACCCCGTGGTGCTCCCAGTGTTGTCCGCTCTGATACATAGACCTTCCATAGTGCTATGGAGTCAGTTATCATTGGTCGACATGAAGAGTCTCCACCCCTTCTTTGGGTACACCCTGTCCTCTCTTGGACTGCCTTAGCCCCCGGCCCTTGCGGCCCCTGCTTAGGATGATAGATTCACCTCTATCATGGTGGTACCTTTTCCAGAGGTGTCTTGACTGGGCTTATACAACCTTGCCATCCCACCTCCATCTTTTGGTGCTTGTCCCTTGCCGCCTCTACCCCGGCATTACCGCCGCTACGGGTGACTTCCTTATCCTTGCCGCCTTCCCCCGAGTGCCGGGGGATCGCCGCCGGCCGCTGGCTTACCGCCGTGGCCTCTCCATTCCCTCATAGCCTCGGCACACTGCCGACCCCTCCCGGAGTGCCGGCACTAGCAGCCGGCCCCCGGCCCCGGCTATGCTCCCTTATCCTTACCCCTGTCACCCTCCGACTGCCTCCGGCTGCCGGAACCGCCGCTCCTTGCCGGCGGCCGCCGCTACCGGCTGCCGCCACCCTGGCTTCTTTTGACCATAGTATGATCATTCTTGATTGCCAGAAACTCTGCTCGAGCGGCTTCCAGCGTGCCGGGGGTAGGCCGGACCCGTCCGGAGGCGGCAAGATGCCTTGCACCCCTTCTCTCAGCTATCTTTACTAGCGATAGCTCCTAAAAAACCGCACCTAGACGGTTTGTTAACGCAGACAAACTGGTACGGAATCGTACACTTTGTTCAGTTTTCACTCTGTCTTCTTGCGTGTTTCATCTTTCCAGCACGCTACGTGTAATTGGCACGTCTGGTTGCCGGAACCTTACTAGGATCTCATGATCTCCAGACTTCTTGATAAGATTTCAAGCCTAGTCTATAATATGGTAATTCTAAATGGAATTCCCATTATCAAGACACCTTCCATGGAGGCCTACGGCCACCTGGGACTGTCTGATGCTACGGCAACCAGCCGGGCGGGTTACACGAGGCATGCGTCTGTCTCCTTTCACCCACCCTTCTGTGCATCACAATTAACTTATGTTAATATTAACTTGTTAATAATTAACTTTATATACGAGCCATATTATGACTCTACAATACTCATCGTCTCTTTCTTTTACAGGAGGAGTACGTCAAGTGTGACCACGACTTCTGCGCGGTCCGTCGGCCACACTTCTATGGACACACGGCGTGTAGGACACACGCCCCTTGTGCTCACAAGAGAGGGGATCTCAAGTACTGGGGCCCCACCACCTGTTCGGTCTGCCAAGAATGCCTACAGAAAGCATTCTATGATCCTCCCTCAGCGGAGTTTCGGGACACTGCTCGGGACAACCTACGCAAGTGGGTACGTGGCTTTCAAAAGAACGCCACTGGACCATACCTAGCCACAGAAGAAATGAGGTCTTTGCTGTTCCCAAAGGCCTCACCAGACTCAGTGGTCCCAGTCGAACAGATCCCCGTCGTCCAGATCACAGTGGAACCTGATACTGTCATGGCTCAGTCCATGAATGATTGTCACCTGGATTCAGAACATGATGAACACATGTCAGAGATCTCGGAGGACACCGAGAAAACCCTTATGGCCCAGGGTGAAGGGGAGGATGATGAAGAAGAGGACCGGGTAGTATATACCGAGTCCGATAAGGAGGATGCCCCTCCCTCCATCCCCCCTCCTACTCCTACACCGACGGAAGTGTCTCTCCCGTCTACGTCCTCCACCACGACTCCTCTACCTACGGCACAGGATATGATTCGGCTCATTGAATCCGTGATGGAGCAGAAGCTCCAAGAAACTCACAAGATCATTCGGTCGATGGGAGGTTCCAAGGAATCTCGCAAAATCTCCATCAAGGACCTCCCCGCATGCTCGAGCGACAATCCGTGGCGGTTCGCCGAGCATATGGTCATCGCTGATGACAAGATCTTCGTCAGCGATAAGATCGGTTCCATACCCCTGGAAGAAGTGGAGTTCTTCCCCCGCTTTGAGGCGTATCCGGACTGTTACGTCCGTCTACGTTCAGAACCATCCTCAAAGGAAGAGACCGAACCGAAGGAGAAAATAGTGTTCGATCTCTCGAAGGCCCAGGCTATGCTTGCCAAAGCGCTTAAGAGCAGAGGCTTTACCTGCTCTGGACTTCCGGCTCTGAGCAAGAAGTACCCCACCTACGTTGCGCCCGATGAAGTGGTGATACCCTTCACGGAAAAGGCCTTCGCTGCCTGCCTTAAGGCTGTAGAAGAAGGGAAATCCTGCCCTGCATTGGAGGAATGCAGACCTTTCTCTGCAGCCACCCCGCCCGACACCAAACACTGGAAGGATGTGCAACACACCTTCGTGGTGGGCAAACTAGATCCTGACGTTGCTGGACGTCAGTTTAATGAGGACCTCCCCAAGCTAAACGAACACCTCCTTCGTAGGGAACAGGAAACGAAGGAGAGGCTGGCAGCATCTCTCACTCTCCAGGTCCAGATGGACGTAATGGCTGGTGACACCAGAGTCCCTGACCATTACATGGTCCTTGCCAAATCTCATATGGCAACCTTAGTCAAGGATCTGTACCATTTCATG
This sequence comes from Palaemon carinicauda, assembly GCF_036898095.1. NCBI lineage: Eukaryota > Metazoa > Arthropoda > Malacostraca > Decapoda > Palaemonidae > Palaemon > Palaemon carinicauda. Next base: position 50,675,562 of record NC_090762.1, on the reverse strand, counting down.
CGAGTTCGTAGAGCCTGCAGAGAATTCGTGTTCTCCAGTGCCACTGTCAGACACGAACCCCGGAAACTAATTGCCTCCAACATCTGGGGCAAGTACCTCTTCCCGTCTGATCTAGTGAAAGAGATCACAGACAAGGCCGCATCTGAGAACAGGAACCTTCTCAACAAATGGGGCATGTCTAGGAAGAGAAAGCCCTCTCAGGATGACGGTCCTCAGCCTAAGAGGAAGCAGTCGAAGCATAGACCCCAGCAACGTCAGCACAGACGTCAGTTTCCGGCACCCGCTACTCCCCAAGTGGCCGCTCAGCCGCCACAGACCTTTCAGTTGGTCCCACAGCCGGTTTTGTCCTCATCACCGGCCTTCAACCCCGCCTTCGAGCAGCACTCCACTACCTTTCGTCCCAAGGGTAGAAGCTCAGGCAGGGGTTCCGGCAGAGATTCCTCTCGCCGGCCCTCCAGAGGCAGAGGAGGACAGGGAGCTAGCGGCCGAGGCAGCAAGTCCTCGGGACCCCAGAAGCAATGAAGTGCTTCCGGTGGGAGGAAGACTCCGCCACTTCCAGGATCGCTGGACCTTCGACTCCTGGGCACACAGCATCATCAAGAAAGGTCTGGGCTGGAGCTGGGCGCAACCACCCCCAACCTTCCAGCAATTCTTCCAACGTTCAACCCCCCTCCTGGAAGAATATGTGCTAGACCTCTTGAACAAGAAGGTGATAAGAAGGGTGAAGTCCACAAGGTTCCAAGGGAGACTGTTTTGTGTTCCCAAGAAAGACTCAGACAGACTCAGAGTCATTCTGGACTTATCCCCCCTCAACGTATTCATATCGAACAACAAGTTCAAGATGCTGACTCTTCAACAGATCAGAACCCTCCTGCCTCGAGGGTCTTTCACGGTCTCGATAGACCTGGCGGACGCATACTGGCACATACCAATGAACCATCACGCTTCCTCCTACCTAGGATTCCGACTCCAACGGAAAAGCTATGCCTTCCGGGCCATGCCCTTCGGACTCAACGTGGCCCCTCGGATATTCACAAAGCTAGCGGACGCAGTAGTACAACAGCTCCACATCCGAAACGTCCAGGTGATGGCCTACCTCGACGACTGGCTAGTGTGGGCGCCCTCGCCCGAGGATTGTATAGAATCCTGCAGAAAAGTTACCCAGTTTCTCGAACACCTGGGATTCCAGATAAACGCGAAAAAGTCTCGCCTATCTCCAGCTCAGAAGTTCCAATGGTTAGGCATCCACTGGAATCTTCAGTCACACCGCCTTTCCATTCCAGCAAAGAAAAGGAAGGAAATAGCAGGGTCTGTCAAGCGACTGTTAAAATCCAAACGGATCTCGAGACGCCAGCAGGAACAAGTTCTAGGCTCTCTACAGTTCGCCTCGATCACAAACCCAGTGCTCCGTGCACAGCTAAAGGATGCAGCGGGAGTCTGGAGACGTTCCGCATCCATCGCTCGAAGAGACCTCAAGAGACGGCTCCCAAGCAGACTTCGACTTCTTCTAAAGCCGTGGTCAGAAGCGAGGGCCCTAAAAAGGTCCCTTCCTCTCCAACACCCACCTCCATCTCTCAACATCCATACGGACGCTTCGTTGGAGGGTTGGGGAGGTCACTCCCACCAAAAACAGGCTCAAGGCACTTGGTCTCCCCTATTCAAGACGTTTCACATCAACATCTTGGAGGCCATGGCGGTTCTTCTGACGCTGAAGAAACTCTCCCCGCCCCCGTCGATACACATTCGCCTGACCCTGGACAGCTCTGTGGTAGTGCGTTGTCTCAATCGCCAGGGCTCAAGATCGCCCAAGATAAATCAGGTGCTCCTGACAATCTTCCGTCTGGCAGAAGGGAAGAAATGGCACCTGTCTGCAGTTCACCTACAAGGATTCCGCAATGTGACAGCGGATGCTCTATCTCGGACAAACCCGATAGAGTCGGAATGGTCTCTAGACGCAAAATCATTCTCCTTCATCTCTCACAGAGTCCCAGAACTCCAGATCGACCTCTTCGCAACGAGCGACAACCATCAACTTCCTCGATATGTAGCCCCGTACGAGGACCCCAAAGCGGAAGCGGTGGACGCCATGACCTTGGATTGGAACAGATGGGCCAAGATTTACCTGTTCCCTCCCACCAATCTTCTGCTGAAAGTCCTCTCCAAATTGAGAACCTTCAAAGGGACAGCAGCTCTAGTGGCTCCCAAGTGGCCCCGCAGCAACTGGTACCCCTTGATCCTGGAGATGCAGCCAACGCTGATCCCCCTCCCGGACCCAGTTCTCTCCCAGCAAATACAGAAGTCGACTGTCTTCGCTTCATCATCGAAAATCAAGGACCTTCATCTCATGATTTTCTCACCCTAGCCGCTAAGAAAAGGTTTGGGATTTCGAAGAAGAGTCTAGACTTCCTCGAGGAATACAAGACCGAATCCACGAGAAGGCAATACGAATCGTCTTGGAGGAAATGGGTCTCCTTCGTCAAGGCAAAGAACCCCTCGAAAATCACCATAGATTTTTGCATGTCCTTCTTCATTCACCTTCATGGACAAGGCTTGGCAGCCAACACGATTTCTACTTGCAAATCGGCCTTGACTAGACCTTTGTCATACGCCTTCCAAATAGATCTGTCTAGCGACATCTTCAACAAACTACCGAAGGCCTGTGCCCGTTTACGACCGGCACCTCCTCCGAGACCAATCACTTGGTCTCTAGACAAAGTTCTCCACTTCGCCTCCAACTTGGACAATGATTCATGCCCTCTCAAGGACCTGACTCAGAAAGTTATATTTCTCTTCGCTCTAGCTTCGGGAGCCCGAGTCAGCGAAATAGTGGCACTATCTAGAGAAGAGGGACATATCGTTTTCAACGATTCAGGAGACCTCTCCCTCTTCCCTGATCCGACGTTTCTCGCAAAGAACGAATTACCTACCAAACGATGGGGCCCGTGGAGGATATGCCCCTTGAAGGAAGATGCCTCTCTATGTCCAGTAGAGAGCCTTAAGGTCTATCTTCATAGAACTTCAAACTTTGGTGGAGGCCAACTCTTCAAAAGAGAAACATCGGGCAACGACCTGTCACTGAAACAATTGAGAGCAAAAATCACCTACTTCATTCGCAGAGCGGATCCAGACAGTACACCCGCTGGTCATGATCCTAGGAAAGTCGCTTCGTCTCTGAATTTCTTTCAGAGTATGGATTTCGAAAGCCTCAAGAACTATACAGGCTGGAAATCCTCGCGTGTTTTCTTTAAACATTATGCGAAACAAGTGCACGAAGTGAAACATTTTGTGGTAGCCGCAGGTAGTGTTATGAAACCTGCTCTGAACTCTGCTTAGAACAGTGAGTTATTAGGGACTCTAACTCGTCGGGTGCCTATGTTGACCCTCAAGTGATACGTAGTGAAGCAGAAACCACCTTGTGTTTTCTTTAACTGTTCTTACCTCAGGTGAAATGTCATAGTAGATTACCACATGAGTGCTACATGCCACGTGCATGACGTGTGTTACATAAAGACTAACGTTCCGTAGAACGAGTGCCTACTAATACTTGATTCTTCCCTTTCAGACTCAAGAGCACGCCTTTATGACTATGTACATTTTTATCAATGTAAATGTTTTTTACTAATTATTGCATGACATGTATTGATTTACCTGCAATTATATAATAAAATGTCTATTTTATTACTTGTGCGTCTCCCTTGCTCCTTTCTTACTATGAAATATACTAATTGTCATAGTTTTATTACCCTTTATTCTTGGTTAAGGAAAATGCCAGGATTTACTCCGAGCATTTATTTATATAGAGCAAGTAAGTTTCCTTAGCGAATACTTACTCAATTATGAAGATGAGTCAACTCCATG
>NC_090762.1:50656704-50666704 GCF_036898095.1 Palaemon carinicauda | reverse complement strand
ATAAATTCTCGGACTTCTTTGACTGATATCGGTAATTACCCCCCTCTTCACATTCGAACCATCCTAACGATGTCTTGGTTGTTTAAATGTAAGGGCACCTTTCAACCTTTCAGGGCAAGAAGGATATGCTCTATCCAAGTCAGTTCTGGCGAGGCGACACCGGTTTTGTTGCTGGGTGTACTTACCTATGTAATTACCTATGTACTTACCTATGTACTTACTGATAGTTATGGTTTCCTTGTCCTATCACGCAGGGAAACCCTACGCACTACAGGTCCTACAAGATCAGTTTATCGTATCCTTTCAAATATTGTTTATTACCATAATTGCGTTAAAAATAAAAAAACCCAATGAACATCGGCAAATTCGAAATGCTGCAATAATTGTTAAGTTTAAAATTCATTAGGAAATGTAAAGCTTTGAATTAATTTATGAATGGGATTTATTTTGTTATTTTGTTATGAATAATCTTCTTCTAGGTTTGGATAACTTGGAATAGTGTGTCATTAGATGAAAAAATTCGTTTAGTTTTATCGTTTAATTGGCTATGACATCTCTAATTATTTTTTGTGACTTAGTGAACGTCGTTTACAGTTATATATTGAAAAGAACAGCGGCGTCTTGCAAGATAAAGTTAAACAGTAATAAGCAATTCCTTGTTTGATTTGAATATTAAACCTAAACTTCAAGTGCTGGTTTCGTGGATTCCACAGGGGAACCATACTCACTACAGGACCTCCCCCCCTCTCTCTCTCTCTCTCTCTCTCTCTCTCTCTCTCTCTCTCTCTCTCTCTCTCTCTCTCTCTCTCTCTCTCTCTCTCTCAATATGAAAGAAAGCATTGTCAGTCATTTAACCATGCTTCATATAAAGCTATGTCGAAATATTTCTCATTTACCACTTTTCCAATTTGAATAGTTTCATCTCTAACAGATTGTGTAGTAACTCCAAATTGATACTAATAGTCTTGGTTAATTTTGCGCTTGTTAAATTTCTTTCTGATCATCTCCATTCCAGAGTTAGGAATATTAATATAATTAATTCTAAATATCAAAGTTGAAGTAATCAAATATAAACGGCATTTATTTAACCGTATCAAAGCTCTGTTAGGAAATTTCAGAAATCATTAACAAATGAAATTTCTTGCAATGCTAAATCTTTTTGGTTAATGGTGGTATTTCCGGTAATTAACTTTTTGATACCTGGATGCCGATGTTGGTCCTTGCTTGACAGATTTTTGGGGGACTAGAATGATGTAAATAAAGTCTTAGTTCACATCTAAGGTTTTATATATATATATATATATATATATATATATATATATATATATATATATGTATATATATATATATGTATAATATGTATATATATATATATATGTATATACATATTTATGTATATATACATACATACATATGTGTATATATATGTATATATACATATATATATATATATATATATATATATATATATACATATGTATGTATATATATGTATATATATATATACATATGTATGTATATATATGTATATATATATGTATATATATGTATATATATATGTATATATATATATATATATATATATATATATATATGTATATATGCATATGTATATATATGTATATATGCATATGTATATATATGTATATATGCATATGTATATATGTATATATTTATGTATATATATATATGTATGTATATATATCTATATATATGTATATATGTATTTATATATGTATGTATATATATATATATATATATATATATATAAACCGATGCTAATTAATTCATGGCTTATCATGCCAAGCCACTAATCATTGAAGCGTTCTTTATTGACATTATCCCAGTCAGGGTTGTCCAAATTATAAGATATTGGGCGTGATCTGGGAATCTGACTGATGGTCTGGGTATTTTCGCCTCATTCGTAGGATTGGTCAGTTTTAAGGCCTCATTTGACCAGATCATCACATGTTTTGGACAATACATCCCAAACCGATGTTACTTGTACTAAGTTACATTTGAGGATTTGTGAGAAATTCTCAAGATAAAAATATGCTTTTGTGATGACTCATCGACCTTCATATTCCTGCATTTCTCTCTCTCTCTCTCTCTCTCTCTCTCTCTCTCTCTCTCTCTCTCTCTCTCTCTCTCTCTCTCTCTCTCTCTCGTGCGCTGAATGGTTTCACAAGTTCCAAGGACAAAATATATATCTTAAATTTATAAATCCAAACCAATCCTGCATCGACGTATGAAGCAGCTATAGTAATAACTCATTCATTTTCGATGAGCTACTGAAAACAAAACTTGTTCTAAGTCTTAAAGAACGACCAGAGCTTATTCAAACTTCAGGTTAAATCCTATGAGCCCTTGCTATTCAAACTAGGGTTGTAGCTTAGCTAGTGATGAAAATAATAATAATAATAATAATAATAATAATAATAATAATAATAATAATAATAATAATAATAATAATAATAATAATAATAATAATGTGTGCAGGTTACGCAAGCCAAGGTTTTGGTGAGAACTAGACTTCTAGGAACCTGGTGTGGACCATGATAGCAATCATTGGCATCTTTGTGACCTTAGGATTAATCATGTTTTATCTAATAAGGCTCGAATGAACATGACTGTTCTGGTGCTTTTGTGTTCGCTGTTTTGCAGTTGCTTTGCTTGGCTTGTGAACGTGGCCCTTAAATGTAAATCAGTGATAGGCTTGGAATTTCTGATTAACAGATTAAATCTCTCTCTCTCTCTCTCTCTCTCTCTCTCTCTCTCTCTCTCTCTCTCTCTCTCTCTCTCTCTCACACACACAGGGTTTAGTCACGAGTAACTCTAAAAGGAAAATAGAGTTCCTAGAAGAACTAACCCAAATTGAAAAAATAGATATATTAAATATAAGTGAAACATGGTATTCCCAAGAGACTGGCAGTGATGACCAGATAAAGGGTTTCCAAACTTATAGATCAGACAGAAAAAATAGGAATCAAGGGGGAACCGCAATATATGGAAGAGACATAAATCAAGGAAAAGTCTGTGAAAAATACAGCAACACAGAATGTGAATTGATTGCGGTAGAATTTGAATTTGAAAAACTAGTGAATATTGTAGTTTACAGACCCCCAAATACTAAGGAGTTTGACATAATAATAGAAAAAATAGATGATATATGTAGAAACCATAAAGACTGGAATATACTCCTATCCGGAGATTTTAACTTTCCTTTCGTGGATTGGAAAGAACGGATAGAAGAAAGTGGTTGTATGTATACATATAAAAAAGAGAGTAATAGTAGCGCAGAAGATAAGAGGCAATTTGAAAAGCTTCAAGATATGCTATTAGAACATAATATGCAACAAATAAACCACATTCCAACAAGAAAGGAAAATGTCCTAGATCTAGTATTTGTGAATGAGGTGAATTATGTTAAAGAAATAATAGTGTATAACACGGGAATTTCAGACCACAATGTCATAGAATTGATAGTTCATTCCAAAGCAAGTGATCACAGAATTAATAAAAGCACAAAACTTTGGGAAGGATATGGAAAATATAACTTTTACAGTAAGAATATAAAATGGTCAGAAATAAATGAAGAACTGAATAAAGAATGGAAAAATGTATTTATAAGTGATAATATACAGGTAAATACGGATATACTGTACAAAATACTGGAGAAAATTGTTGAAAAATATGTACCGAAAAAAAAAACAATAAACAAAAGACGTGCATACCAAGAGACAGAAGGATCTTATTTCAGAAAATTAAAAAGTGGAAGAAAAATCTTGCAAAAGAAAAAAATGTGTGGAAAATGAGGGAAATAAAATGTAAGATAGAAAATGCAGAACAAAAGATTATGCAGTCGAAAGAAAATGAAAAAATGGACTTAGAAGAAAGGACACTTCAAAATATAAAAAGAAACCCCAAAGTACTTTACTCCTATGCAAAAAAGATGAATAAAAGGAGAATAGAAATAGGCCCTCTAAGAATTGAAGGACGGCTAACGAATGAAAAAAAGGAAATATGCAACATATTAGCAGAAAAATATAAGAGTGAGTTCACGCCAAGAATTGCGAATGAGAATAATGAAACAGAAATGAGAGAAGAAAATGTTGAATATCTAACGGATATAGATATTAATGAAGCAGATATTGTCACGGCTATAAACGAAATTAAAAATGGATCGGCAGCCGGAACAGATGGAGTTCCAGCGATTTTGTTAAAAAAAACTGCAAACACTATCGCGAAGCCACTTGCAATACTGCTAAGACAGAGTATAGATATGAGCGAGATATATGTTAAACATAAATTAGCTTATATAACCCCTATCTTCAAAAGTGGATCAAGACTAGAGGCAAGCAATTATAGACCTGTTAGTCTAACATCACATATTATGAAAGTGTATGAGAGGGTATTAAAAAAGAAAATAATGAACCATTTGGTCAAAAATAATTTGTTTAATATGGGTCAACACGGTTTCGTACCTGGAAAAAGTACACAGACCCAACTGATAGCTCACTATGAAAACATATACAATAATATGATAAATGAAAAAGACACAGCTGTGATCTATCTAGATTTTGCAAAAGCCTTTGACAAGGTAGACCATAACATATTGGAGAAAAAAATGAGAAAGCATAATATTGTGAGAAAGATAGGAAAATGGGTAAAAGAATTCCTGCAAAACAGAAAACAGATAGTGGTTGCAAATGACGAGAAATCAGATGAAGCCCAGGTAATATCTGGTGTGCCCCAAGGTACGGTTTTAGCTGCACTGCTATTTGTTATTATGATCTCAGACATAGACTGTGATGTTGAAAACTCCGTAGTGAGAAGTTTCGCCGATGACACAAGAATAAGTAGAGAAATTACTTGTGATGAAGATAGGAACTCACTACAAAGAGATCTAAACAAAATATATGAATGGGCGGAGATAAATAGGATGGTATTTAACTCCGATAAATTCGAATCAATAAATTATGGAAACAGAGAAGGAATGGTGTATGCATACAAGGGACCTAATAATGAGACAATCACAAACAAGGAAGCAATTAAAGACCTTGGTGTAATTTTAAATAGGAATATGTTATGCAACGACCAAATAGCAACACTGTTGGCTAAATGTAAAGCAAAAATGGGAATGTTATTCAGACACTTTAAAACAAGAGAAGCTGAACACATGATTATGCTTTACAAAACTTATGTGCGTAGTACACTCGAGTACTGCAATGTGATATGGTACCCACACTACCAAAAGGATATTGCGCAAATAGAGAGTGTACAAAGGTCCTATACTGCTAGAATAGAAGAAGTTAAGGACCTTGATTACTGGGAAAGACTGCAATTTTTAAAACTATACAGTCTAGGAAGGAGAAGAGAACGCTACATGATAATACAAGCATGGAAGCAAATAGAAGGAATTGCTGAAAACATCATGGAGCTTAAAGTATCAGAAAGAGCAAGCCGAGGTAGATTAATAGTACCAAAAAGCATTCCAGGTAAACTGAGAAAGGCGCACAGGACATTAATCCACTACGCACCAGCATCGATAATGCAGCGACTATTTAATGTGCTGCCAGCTCATCTAAGAAACATATCAGGAGTGAGCGTAGATGCGTTTAAAAATCAGCTCGATAAATACCTAAGATGCATCCCAGACCATCCAAGACTGGAAGATGCAAAATACACCGGAAGATGTATTAGCAACTCTCTGGTGGATATACGAGGTGCCTCACACTGAGGGACCTGGGGGAAACCCAAACAAAAAATAAGGCAATAAGGTAAGGCTCTCTCTCCTACAATATAGCAAATACTTGAATAGACTTCCAAGCGGTTGTAGGTCAAGAATAAGTTAGACAAGATCATAAGAACTTTATAAATGCTTAAACTAGATCGCTCCACCAAAGAGCAAATGGAGTCTCTGCAGATGGACTAAAAAGTCTTTGAGACATCCAAAATCCTTGTAACTCCTTGAAACTCTCGATCGTGTATTCTGTTCCCCTTCAACACACAGCTGTTACCTCATCATGACTACTTATCTCAAAATTACCCTTTTCTAAGAATTTGCTATGGTGACCTCTTGTAGATATTCTACTAGTAATCCTTTCAGTCACGTGGGTTTAAATCCATTTTCCGGTCGAAATCCTTCAGTCCTACTGGTGATTTATTTCCCTAATCTTAATTGTTACAAAATATCATTTTATTTTTTCGATACAGTTCCCAGTTATATTGGTTGATTAATTTAGTAGTTAAGATTCCCATTCGTCTAAAAGCTTTTGATCCTATGAGAGAGAGAGAGCGAGAGAGCGAGAGAGAGAGAGAGAGAGAGAGAGAGAGAGAGAGAGAGAGAGAGAGAGAGAGAGAGAGAGAGAGAGAGAGAAAATGGTCAACATTTTTAATTGCATGATGGAATTATTGTGAAGATACGTTGCCTCTCTCTCTCTCTCTCTCTCTCTCTCTCTCTCTCTCTCTCTCTCTCTCTCTCTCTCTCTCTCTCTCTAAGAAAACAATTGCTAAAACACTGGAGGCTTATTCAGTCCCCAAACCTATTTAAAACGTTTTTCCCTAAAATACCATTGCTGATCAAATTCATTTGAATGAAATTATTATATTAGTGAATTTTTCACAATGCAGTCGACAGACAACTGTAATCACCTTGTTAGTTTTGGCATAGCGCTTATTAGAAGTACTGTTGGTTCCTCGTCTGGTTCTCGAACTGTCAAGTTAAGGTCATTTCCCACAGTTTTGCTCAAGGTGGGAAGACGGAGAAACACGTCTTCGGTGTTACCTAAATGTAAAGATATTGTCAACTTACTTTTTTGAGTTGGTTTTTGAATATCCAAAAAGACGATAAATACTTGAATGTGTAAATTACCTCCGGCATTGATTTGTGAACCAAAACTGGTATGTAAGTAATACTTAAATGCCGTCAGTACACAAAATCTTGGTTGATGATCTGCAAGCTACGAAATGTGTCCCCTTAGAAGTGGATCCTGATTTAAAGTATTTGTGCTTCGGTTTTGTTACGCATGTTCATTTTCATGTTCGGTGGAGACTTTTTTTTCGTGATAGTTAAATTGTGTATTATCTCTTAGGAGAAATTGGGAGTGAAATTTTGCCTAATTATTCTTGTAACTTATTGAGAAAGAAAGTTGAATATGTATGTATGTATGTACCAACTCCTATCAAGCTTGAATGCATTTGCATGCTTAATTGTCAGTAGAGTATCGTAATAAGTAGCAAAAAATTTGCCCCCAGGTATGAACCGCTGTTACGTCGTAAGGGGGGGGGGGGGGTTGTGGGGGATCCTTGTGTGGGGAGGGGGTAATCAGGGATGGTACTCATGAGTGGTCAGTGTGTGTGAAGGGGGAATGTTTTAGTAAGATATGACTTTGGAATCAAATTTATATACATATAAATTGACAGTCGTGAAAAAAAATTACATTGGTAACCCCAAATTTAGCTTTGTTCATAATAAGCCCCCCCGCTTATTGAATTGTGCTTTAACCTTCGCATTTATTTACTTACTATGCGTATTAGCTCAAAGCAAATATATATAGTTTGCTTAACCATTTTGATATATTAGGTTACTTTACTTTAAGGGCTGTTTTTCTGGTCCTATTACGTGGGAGAACCCTTCGCTCTACAATATCTGTTTGTCCTATTATTAGGTATTTATCGTACCATACATCTTTTTGAAAGCCTCAATATCTTGTGTCTTTCGAATGTCTAGTGGGAGCTCATTGTATAGTCATGGGGCCGCATATTTGAAAGCTATAGAACCAACAGTAGACATATATCTTCGATTCATTAACTTGAAACCCTCTGTGACTATTCTCGTGTCAACACGATTTGTTGACTGCACGATATGTAGCAATTCTCGTAGATATTTTGGACGTCCGGTGCCGATAAATTGAGTCATTGCCCAAAGACACTATTCTACCTTTACTAGGCAGCCAGTGTAATTCAATTAGTATGGGAGTGATCTTTTCTCGAGGTGGGACACCTTTTTATCAATCAGGCTGCTCTGTTTATTATGTTCTGTAATATCTTTAGTTGTTGTTTGAGATTGTAACAACGAGTTTTAATCGTCAATCCGGGAAATAATAGATAATCACGATGTTCATGACGAACTTGTCATTGTCTCAGTTTGCCTTATTCTTTAGTGACGTAATTATGACGTCATAACACTTAACTGAAAATGACGAGTGGACTTGTCCAGTGTTGGTCAATACAAGCCGGACAATCGGTTAGCGGTTGTCCAAAGTTATTTCTGTATGGTTTTGCAAAGACAGGCTCGACCGACGTTATTCTTATTAGCCGAACTTGCATGTAAAGGTTAAGTTTATTTGATTTTGGGATCACTGAAAGGCCACCATCCCAAATTTTCTCACCTGAAGATCCGCCACCCTGAGCGAGGGTCTTTAAGTGACAGTTTAAAGATTAATAAAACACTTAATCAGAAAATTAAAGTAATTTATTGAAACATACCATAATACTCAAAATGTGAACTCGTTAATATGGATATTGTGCAACGATATGTTCATAATTTCTCAAAACAATTTTTAGAAAATATCATGTCGCATGAATTACTGCGGGTAAGAGTTTAACCATTCTTGCAGCCACGCATTGTCCTTATATAGCATGATATATCGATTTCTTTAGAAATCCCAGGATCACCTAACGTTACTAGATTTGCTTATAAGTATGAAACACCGCCCCCCCCCCCCCAATAAAAAAGGGGGAAAAAAGAAAAAAACTGCAGCAGTCAATCATAGTTATCTCAGATAGGTTTACTTGACGTCTTGCTTTTGTTTAAAGGTTTAAAGGCCGCTCCTGAATGCCAGAGGCAAGGGATAGTGACATTTCCCTAGCAAGCAGGACAATGCCCTAGAGACTGACCATATATTACATGATCAGCGCCCACGGCCCCTCTCCACCCAAGCTATAGTCAAACCATTCTGTCGTGGCCGCTGAGAAGAGCTCATTTCCAAAAGGTATCGTGTTCGAGTGTAAACACTTGGTTCATTTTCATTTGAAGGAATCACTCTTTAGAGACAAGTCGAAAACCTTTGAAAACAACGATAAAGCCAGATTAAGAGATTAGGCAACCCATTTTCCTCACCCTTTCTTTACAACTGTACTAAATCGTCTAAATAAAATCAGCTTTACTATACTTCCTTGGTTATTGTTTTTTCTGCTGGCACACTACAATATATATGGAGATATTTCAAATTAATTTTATTGTGCTGCCTTTGTCAGATACTTATCTTTCATAACTGATATCTCCAAACTTATGGTGGTCGGGTCACATCTGTCAATCAATGGTCATCCAGCTTATAAGATTAGGATTTCTTAAAGGAAGAGTCAATTTAATCTTTGTTGTATCTTCCCCCCTCCCCCCTCTCTCTCTCTCTCTCTCTCTCTCTCTCTCTCTCTCTCTCTCTCTCTCTCTCCCCTTTCTGGAACATTTGTGGCTTCAGAAGTACGGATACATGCTTTGGTGACATCAGTAAAAGGGCCGCGATTCATCTTCTCTTTTGTGAAATATTTGTACACACTATGTACTATTTCCCTGGCATTGGGACAGAGAACACGGTTTGGAGATGTTTCCATGCTTTATGTTTACTAGATAATGCAGTCACTGCCTCAAACACTACATTTTATACCCCAAGACCAACCATTCAAGGGATTAAATATGGCTCGCTGATATTTGCTAAATAAATTTACCCTTGAGACCTCCAAGGACAGGTCAATCGAATTTCAAACTTACTATCTGTCCGAGTCATATTAAGACGGTAGGATAAAAATGGCAAATATCCTGGGATTATGATTTTGGGGGACATGTACTTGGTTGTAATTATCGTTCTAGAAATGAATACCTTACACTGTTAAAAATATGCCGAAAAACCGGTAAAAATTCAGTAATAAATGTAGCCAGGCATTTACCGTCTAATAAACGGAAATATAGACGTTAAATGGTGATATTATGATCATCAAC